>NC_133769.1:302551943-302585554 GCF_003597395.2 Chelonoidis abingdonii | reverse complement strand
TTTGTCTAACTCCTGCTCTTTTAGCTGTATAAATAAGACTGTTGAGGCCTTGCATGGCACTCACATATTCTGAATGTTATTGGCGGAGCGCTGCGCTAATAAACAGAGTGGTCTGACAAATTGTGAGTCCTGAATCTGACTTTGACAGCTGGTATGGACTGGTATGGCGTACCAGCAAGAGCTGGTAGGCCATGCCTGACTGGACCGGCTTCCCCAGCCGTGATTTAAAGGGCCCAGAGCTCCAGCCACTGTGGGGAGCCCCAGGCCCTTTCAATCATCACCAGAGCACTGGCAGTAAGGTTCAGGTGGGGATTTAAAGGGCTTGGAGCTCCAGCCGCTGCAAGAAGCCCCGAGCCCTTTAAAGTGCCACTGCCTGAGCTCCAGCAGCGGGGCTCAGGTGGCTCTTTAAAGGGCCCAGAGCTCCATGGCAGCTGGAGTCCTGGGACCTTTATTTTGCCCCTGAGCCCCGGGGCTTCCAGCCGCCTCTGCAACTGGTAGCTCCAGGGTGATTTAAAGACCCTGGCACTCTCAGCCACAGCCGGAGCCCCAGGGCCTTTAAATCTTTAAAGGCCCCACCTCTTTCAGTTGAGACCATACCTCTTCCAGTTGAGGTCATGCCCCCACTCAGGACTCCGGCGTACCGGTAAGTCCTTTCGGTTACTTTCACCCTTGTCTCCACTCTGCCACTAGGGAAACAGAGAGGCTAAATGAGTGGGTAGTTAGTGACAGCATTGGACCTATCTATCTTTCTGTTTGTCTGCATGCTCGCCTAAAGTAGCTATCCATAAAAGAAATGTCCAATTTTCCTTTTTCAATTAGACAAAGTTATGGTGATGGATGGCTGCCACATAGGCCTTGGGGAATAGATGAATTGTTTAATATTGAACAAAGGCATGTTTATTACATAAGAGTTCTGACTGACAGCTTCTTCCTACTCAATAAGGGCCTGATCTAAAGCCCACTGGAGCCAATGGGAGTCTTGCTATTAACTTCAGTGAGATTCAGTTCAGATTCTAGCACAGAACAGAGACTGTTAAATTGGTAGCCATAGACTTTGGGCCTAAACTAAGCTATAACTCATCGCTGACATTGCAATGCTGGGTTGGGCATTGGAACTACATTGCCTCAATACAATGTGAATGTAGATATGTCACTATAATCCGGTGCCATTTTGTTACAGGGTAATATGAGAGCAAAGATACAGCATTTCTGGTATTGTTTTTTTTTTCTAAGGTCACATTATTACTTTGTGTAGTTTAAGTTTCATTATAAATAGGTAAATTCTATGCTACAAAATCCTGCTGTATAACATCAATTAAATATGAATTTTATTGAAACTGAATCAAGACAAGAACAAAACCACTGTGGATTATGTTTTCCTTTAATTTGAAAGTAATAAAACTGTGATACTCTGTAACTGTTATCAGTGTTTCATTTTAACTTGCTTCCCTGCATAATTTAATAAAAAAGATATCAATTTTGCTGTAAGCCTTTATAAAATATTTTCCATATGTCGTGCATCTTTTTAAAAACTTGGCTATATTATAGGTGATCGTTTCTATGTTTAACAAATGAGAAAGGTTAGTAGATGCATATGGCAGCTGATGCTAGGAAATGCTACTTTCGCATCCTTTCCTGTTACATGCTTATATTTTTTAATGCACTTTGTTTATACAATCCGAAACTGCCTTGCATTTTACTGAATTCATATCTCTTTTCTAGCTCATGTCTGGTTTGTTTACCTGCTGCTTACACAGGTTCGGCTGATCATGGTGCACACTGGCCACGATTCGCCACTCTAGGCCAATGGGAGCTTCTGAAAGTGGCACAGCTGAGGGACGTACTTGCTGCCGCTTCCTGCAGTTCCCATTGGCCTGGAGCAGTGAACCGCGGTCAGTGGGAGCCATCATCACCTGGACCTGCAGACACGGCAGGTAAACAAACTGGCTCGGTCCGCTAGGGGCTTTCCCTACACAAGCAACGTTCCAAGTTTGGGAAACATTGAACTATAGCATTAGGACAGCAAGAGTTACCACTAATCTCCACATGGGCTAGCCCCAAGAAGGAAAAAGAAATGTGGAGAACACCTTTCCTAAATGTTAAAGACAGATTTACACATTTTCAGTAGTGAATTAACTGAGCTGTAGTATGATTCAAAATAGAACACAAAATTATTTTCCAAATGTTCCAGTTCTCTTCAATTGAAGGAAGTCTATGGTAGGGAATGTTAGCATATTGTCTAAAAAGCAATATAACAAACCTAAACATGCACAATCCCAAGAGTTAAGTCAGTTAATAAAGGTCCTGACAATTTCAATCAGAACCATTTGCTAGCAGTTTCATTCTCCCTATGTAGCTTTTGTGAACTATAATATATTTTGCTAGTTACAGATGTCAAAAAAGCTATTCAAGAGACACCTTTAATAACACAAATGAAGGGGAAAACAGACTAATGTTCCATTAAAATGCTCCTACTCACTAAATCTGTATATTTTAGCAGATTTTACTGTGAGGCACTGAATTGGAAAACAAACAAATAAATAAATAAATAATGATAAACGAAAAGATTAATCGGCTACTGTACATTGTCCAGACTTTCTGGGTAAGGATAATTGTATAGAACTCCAAAGTATTGGGCAGACTGTTCTATGGTGTGCTATTTTGTAATCAAGAAATCAAATGCACTGGCTATTGTTCAATGAGTAGAGCAGAGAGTTCAATGCTAGATTCACTGCCAAATGTATCCAAATAATGTGTTTTCTAGACCAATTGATGTAGGATGCCTTCTCTAAGTCACCACTCTATGCTTTTGCCTACCCTTTCCCCTACAGCTGGCTCAACCTTTCTCCTCTCCTGTGACAAGTGAGCAAACAGCCCTTACCACCCCTGTTTAAAACCCATCTTTGACAGCTAGCATCCCACCACTCATCTTCACCTCCCATTGCCATGTCTGCATCCAGTCATGGGGTTGGATAGAAAAAATAAATAATACAAACGTCAAAATAACTAAAACTCCAAAACAAAAAGAGAGCAAGTCATTTCAAATGATTGCAGATCCAATTTGCAAATGTAAATAATACTCTTCCGAGGGCATATCCTCCACTTCTGTAAACCCTCTATCTCCTCTAGCCCTTATGGTTTGTTGGATTTACTTGGTGTGGTTCCACTTACTTTTAAAATTCTTGGGTGAAATCCTGGCCCCCTGAAGTTACTGAAAAAAATCCCATTGACTTTAATGGGGCCAGGATTTTACTTCTTTTTTTCATATAGAACATCTGCAAAGCAGCGTGTGTGTTATGATGACATAGTAAAAAAAAAAAGCATCATTATAGCTTCTTCGTAATCAAATATATTTGTTTTTGTTGCTTGTACATGTTGTGGTGACTGTGGTGGAAGAACTATTGAATCTGAATGGTTGAATGTGAAGAAGGGCATCTACAATGAGCCATGTAGGCATTTGTGTTACGATGACATGAAGCAGTGTGCAAAGAATGGTAAAATGCATCCATGTAGCTGCTCTCCATTATTACTACTTCTCGACCCTATCATTTCATACTATCAGATTTTTCTCAGAAAATTGAGGCTAACCCACACTGCAAGCGCTGCACTACATTAACCAATATCTGAGCTTTTCCCAACCTTTGAATGCACAAGTACATTTGTTCTAATAATACCAGATTTAGAGCCAAGCTTCCAGATTAAAATCTTTCTCAGTGTGATCCTAAGCGAAGATAAAGTTGCTCAGCAATATAGTATAGCTGGGACAAATAACTGACTAGGAACACAGAATACTGGGTTAGCTGCAACCGTGAATGTGATTAAAGTTTCTCTGGAAACCACCGATATGAGCCCACTTACATTTTGAAGTCTGGACTCTTCTAGCCTATGCAGCTGGGCGATTTGGAATGCCCTATCTTTGGTTTTCATGATGGCTTCCATTTGTTACAATGTGACTGGTCTTTTACCAACATTAAAGCTTCTTTGGAGCATTCTGCTGCTGGTTTTTTACAATTCACAATGTTTTCACTGCCAGAAGCATCTCTGGGTTCTGTCCATTCAGCACATGGTGAAGTCACAGGAGATCTAGTAGACTAAGCATGGACCCAGATGCTCCTGAGTTCTACTCTTGGCATAGTCACTGGCTTTCTGTGTGGCTTCAAGCCAGTTTTTGAACTTCTTTTGCACGTCTCAGTCCCCGCATCTGTGAAATGGAAATCATAGCACATTCTCACCTACTTCACAAGGGTATTTGAGAGCTGATCAGTTATATCATTAGTAGGAGCAAGAGTAAATATAATTATGAATTATATTGTCCTATGATGCTTTACAGAGAAATAACTTTAAAGCAACAAACAAACTCACAAAAACAGAAGAGAAAAAGAAAGATAGGAAAAAAATGGGAGACAAAGGAAAATGGGTTTAAGGCTGCAGTAAAATCATGTGATTGTTTAGATTTTATGCAGACATCTTCATGATTTTGCTTTTTCTCAATACATTTTATTTGCTACTTTGAAGCCACAGTTGCTTTTTAATTGCTTGTTTGTTTTATAGCAGTGGCAGATTTTAGTGGGCAGCCTGGCTGAAAAATGCAATTGGTCCCCCTTGCCTGTCAGGTAAACAGAGGGGAGTGGTGCTCCAGCGGCATAAAGCTGGGCTAGGATAGCTCATCAGATTCTCCCTAGACTGATTCAGTCTCTGCCCCACCAGCCCCCTACCCTTCCATCTCAGTTTCTTGGATATGCCTCCATGAATTGCTTCATCTTTCATGAAACAGCATATTTTGACCAAAACAAAACAGTCAGAAATGTTCCATACAGCTCTAGTTTGTATGTAATTTTGAATGTAGTTTGTTCTTGCAGTTATTTCTCTCCAAAAAGGTACAAGAACCAGAGACTCTATGACTTTGCTATTCTTAATCCATTTTACATGGAAGGTGCTCAGATACTATGATAATGAGTGGTAATATAAAACCCTAAAACAGACAGATACATAAAACTAGTTATTGTAATCAGATCTTTTGCCTCAGACAGATCTGATTCTCTTTTCCTGTCTATGGTCACATTTTCTATTCTTTTTTTTAGCTTAGGAGATATTTCTATACTTTTTGACATTTGGAATCTCATTGTTAGATGTACCGTACAAATTTATTTTTGGCACAGTGTCTGTATTATGGTACATCCTGTACCTCATGCACATTTTGAAATCTTGCCTCTGACCATGTAATGCAAACTAATGCTTATCAAAAAGGAGTTCCCATTAAGAGATAAAAATCAATCGTGAAACATAGGTTGTTATACTCAGTTCAAGTCTTGATCCTCTTATAAGTGCTTTAATTCTGGTTCACTGAGAAGAGATTAATTGAACTAGTGGGAATTACATTTAAAATACTTATGAGCTTAATTAATGAAGAAAAGATTTATCACATTTGTGATTAAATAATCCACTGGGGTTTATTTAGGAATGCTTTGTCATCCTAAATGCCTTACCTGACTGAAATTACTTTTATAATCAAATGATGCTAACTATTTTAACTTAACCTTAGCAACTAATATTTAAATAGCCCTATGATGCCAGTTAGGGCATAATTTTACCTTGTTTACTGCTGGAGTTAATATTTCATTAATATATTGTGTAGCAGCAGGTACAATCTCAGACCTAAATCTCATTATACTGTTTATTCACCAAATTCAGTGTTATATTTACAGTTTTCATTGACAGAAAAAAGAAATCATCTAAGAACTTGCAGTTTGATTTTACAGAAATTTTCAAATGTTATGGTATAATTAAGTTTTCCTTTTAAAATGTAGTATTTGTGATAAGTTTTCATATATGCCTGGGGTTGCCAACTTTCTAACTGCACAAAATTTAACACTCTTGCCCTGCCTCCTTCCCTCCCCCTCCCCTGAGGTTCTGCCCCTTTCCTACCCCTGCCCTACTCCGAGGCCCTGCCCCCTATCACTCCATTCCTCCTTCCTCTGTCACTCACTCTCCCCCACCCTCACTCACTTCCTCATTTTCACCAGGCTGGGGCAGGGGGTTGGGGTGCGGGAGGAGATGAGACCAGAAATGAGGGATTCATGGCATAGGAGGGGACTCCAGGCTGGGGAAGGGGGTTGGGGTGTGTAAGGGGATACCAGCTCTGGGCTGGGGAGTGCTGGCTCTGGGATGAGGCCAGGGATTTGGGGTGAAGAAGGGGGCTCTGAGCTGGGGCCGAGGGGTTTGGAGTGCAGGAGGGGGTTCTGAGCTGAGGCAGGGGGTTGGGGCATGAGAGGGAGTTTGGGGTGCAGGCTCTGGGATGTAGTTTGGGTGCAGGAGGGGGCTAAGGGATGGGATAGGGGATTGGAGTAAGGGAGGGGGTGAGGGCTCTGGGTGGCACTTACCTCAGGTGACTCCTGGAGGCAGCGACATGTCCCTTGGCTCCGAGGGGGAGGCAAAGCAAGGCAGCTCTGCATGGTGTGCGCTGCCTCCACCCACAGGCACTGCCTTCAGAGCTCTCACTGGCCATCGTTCCTGGCCAATGGGAGCTGTAGAGCCTGCGCTCAGGTCGGAAACAGAGCATGGAGATCTCCTGGTGGTACCTCTGCCTAGGAGCTGAGAAACATGTCACTGCTTCCAAGGAACTGCATGGAGCCAAGTAGGAAGCCTACCTTACACCTGCTTACTGCTGACCACACCAGAGCTGCCAGAGTCCCTTTTCGACCGGGTGTTCCAGTCAAAAACTGGACACATGGCAACCCTATTTATGCTGTGGGCCTATTCAAATGAAAACTTTCAGTTAGAATATCCCAATATGTCATACTAATAGTTTTTATTAACTCACTGAATCTCAGTCACAGTTACACTTTCAGATCAGTGAAACCAGCGCTTCTCCAAACATACAATACGTGCAATACAAATAACATTTTAGTGTTCATCTGGTAACAAAGCACTTTGCCTTGTCACAGAAGAAAAACAGGAGCATTTTTTTTAATACTTCCCTTCTCTTCCTCCCCTCCCCTCCGGGTCTCTAAAGCTGATGTTGGCAGAAGTACAGCTGAAGTGAACATGTACCCATGTAGAGTTGAGAATTCAGCTGGGTTCCAGTGAACGTTTATATTTACAGAGTTGAAGTGGAATTTAGCCACCCAATTCCCATTTTTCCTTGCCCCTTGGAAAATTTTCAAGATCATGTGACGGTGGTAAGTATCATTACCTCTTGCCAGGAGCAACATGAAACTGCTAAGTATGCGACAACTTAAATTATCTTTTATAAAAGCATGTTTATTGACGTCATCTATTGGAAATTTGTTCTGAAACTTCCTCAGAGAAGCTTTGGGTTAATTACCATTAGAAAACAATAGAATTTGCCTATATTTTCTTTTAAGAGATTAAAGACATCAGCTTGTGAGGTGCTGTATGCCCCTTGGAAGGTGCTGAGTAACCTAAAGTCCCACTGAAATCAAATCTCTTATTGAAGAGACAGCAAAGAATCATGTGGCACCTTATAGACTAACAGACGTTTTGGAGCATGAGCTTTCATGGGTGAATACCCACTTCATCAGATGCATGTCTGTATTCACCCACGAAAGCTCATGCTCCAAAACGTCTGTTAATCTATAAGGTGCCACAGGATTCTTTGCTGCTTTTCCAGATCCAGACTAACATGGCTACCCCTCTGATTATTGAAGAGAGACTCTCAACATCTAAAAGAATTGGACCCTAAGATATGGTATCTTAAAATACACCAAATACTTTCTTAAGGTTTAGTACAAATATCATTAAATCCATCATAAGGAGTGAGTTTCTGATCTAGTTCCAATTGCATATCCCATTAGGACAAAGACATTCTATTTTTAGTGTTAACTCAATGTGCTTAAGATTTAGGGTCTATGTCTGTAAATAATAATAATTCTACAGGTTTACATGAGTGAATCCAGTATTTCCAATGTGGACAGTTAGCGAATGATATAGTAAAAATGGAATGAGCTATCTTAAGGTCACTCTAAAAATGGAGGCAAAAGTTGGCAGCAGCTTTTTTACCATGAGGACTGCAGGAACAATATAAATATTTTAAGTAAAGATATAGTGCTAATACAGTGCATAGCATGTACAATAGAGACCCAAATTTGACCTAGTATTTCTTGCCTCTCTGTGAACACGTCATCCATTTTGCCGCTGTCCATTAGTAAATAGTCTTATCAGGTATCCACTGTATAGCCAAACTGATAGTAACTTTCTCCTTTTCATTCAAATGCACTAATTCACTTGTCCAAAGCTGAGCTGCTATAATTTCTTTTTAAATAAGTGAATATAAAATTATTCCATATACAAATCCATTATCAAAATGCATATATTTTATCTCAAATAAACACACTTTAAAAATGAAAATACTTGAAAATCAGCTTTGATGAAGATGAAGTACCAGCAATGTACTTGATTCTGCACACGGTGTAAAATACACAGTCCCTAACAGAATAGGCGACGTGCATGTAGAAGATCAAAAATGGGAATGACGTGACATTATGATGATTTCTACAATTATCATTTATCTTCCAAGATCCAAGTTCAAGATTCTCTGTATTTTTTTTGTTTGCTTTTTATTTATTTATTTATGTATTTTGTGCTGCAGTTGATAATGTAATATGACTGCAACTGAAATTGTAGTAAAGGATACAGAGAATGCAGCACCTAACATTGTGCTAAATCAGTGCTGTCATCAGTTGATGAAGATACATGGAGCTCTGCATTCAGGTTTTGGTAGCAAAGGAACATCTTTTCACCTTTCATTATAGCTGTTGTAACACAGTATCACACACTGTGTTATTACATTCTGTCACCTGATAAGCTGGTTACAAGGCACTGCAATGCAATGTGACACAAGGCAACAGCTAACAAGATCATAATCTAGGTAGTTTGTAACTGCCACAGCTGGGTTTTCAGTGAAGGCTTCAGATTAACATTTTCAGATGTAGGTAACTAATGTTGGGTGCCTAAATTCACATTACAAAACCAGATCAGATAACTTATTCTTTTTTATTAAGTCACAAGAGTGGCCATTTTTAGGCTCTGATCTAGGAAAGCATCCCAGTTCAGACCCAAATATTAGGATGTGCTTAATTGCTTTCTTGATTTGGCCCCTATAGTTGCAAAGGGGAATTGTGCCATAGACTTTAGGTACAAGGTTTTAAGTTAATATCCCCTTTTCAAGCATTACTTATAAGGATGTTAACATTAAGCACAAGATTATTTCCAATCATTTTCAGATCTGAGTGTCTATATGAGTCACTCAAAACCAGATTCTAGCAAACTTAATCCCACTGAATACTTGGATGGTCCATTTGTGGAGGAAGGTGATATTTGTGATAAGCATGAGCATTAACACTTAACCCTTAGATTGATTAATTTTTATGATAAAACATGTTCAACCAAACCTCACATGTAGATGTAAAAGACGTCAAAGGCAAAATAAATAAACAACAATTACCCTCACTCCTCCACATTGGCATATATTTCATTCATTTCAGAAAATACACATGTCATGTTTTATACGAATGTATTCTAATAGCAATTCTTTTTTGGTTCTCCTAGACCTAAATTTCAAAGCTATTAAAATATATTTCATTAAAAAAAATAGCAGTACTCAAATTAAGTGCTCTTTCCCTTTAACTATAGCGGCATCATCAGTACGATTTTGACCCTTTAACTTGTATGATTGCATTATTACAGACTGTGCGACAATTCCTCTCTAATGGATGTCTAGTAGATAATGGAGTGGTGTCGATAAAGACAGTTCGGTCCATATAAAGAAGCAAGTCCTTGTGAGGAATGGAATCAGTTCATATGATAATGGAATAGTCCATAATAAGTGTTTCTTTCAGCCTGTGTGTGTGTAACTACTGAGCGAAAATAGGTCTCAATTTTAGCTGGTTAATGGGAAAAAAATCTACTGACTCTGGAACTGTGTGCTAATTCTTTGACCTGTTTCCAATATATTTACACTGCATAGATATCCAATAATTAAAGAGTTTTATTTACTTTAAAGGCTTTAAGCACTAAAGTTACACTAGGTTCTTTGTAAAAGCAGCAAAGAATCCTGTGGCACCTTATAGACTAACAGACTTTTGGAGCATGAGCTTTTGTGGGTGAATACCCACTTCGTCGGATGTATGACATGCATCCGACGAAGTGGATATTCACCCACAAAAGCTCATGCTTCAAAACATCTGTTAGTCTATAAGGTGCCACAGGATTCTTTGCTGCTTTTACAGATTCAGACTAACACGGCTACCCCTCTGATACTAGGTTCTTTGTATAACTTCTCATAAGCATGCACAAGAATTACAGTCTGAACTGATTCCAAGACTAACAAGAAAGTTGTGATTCCCATCAAGCAATCAGCATTAAATATAAAAACAAAGCAATTATTAAGGAGTTGAATGTAAGGTTTCTGAACTCAGTAGGAACAAGTCTGTCACTAGACCAGTACTTATTGTATGCCTGAGGTGAAATTCTTTATAACTTCATTCTTATTTAAATTAAGGGTTAGACCCTCACTCCTACTCTGGCCCTTTTGGCTACATAAAAGGGCTGGGAATGAAAATAAGGAGCTCTTAATTTTATGGTATTAGTAGAGGGAGGGCTCCCTTGGCAAAGGTATGGTGGAAGACAGCTGTAAGCTTGTCTTTGATGACCCCTCCATCAGCCCTTGTGTAGAGGATGTGCTGTGGGAGGGGCTGAAACATGGAGTGCTGTAGAGATTCTGGGCAGCACGGTGTCCCATCAGGCAGCTACAACAAACTGCTATAACTTAGGCCCCAAAACTGTCTAAGTTACTTGAGAGGCCACTCTAGAGCAGCATAGGAGAAGGAAGCAAAGCCACCTTAGCTGCCCATTTCCCTTGGGCCGAGAGTGCTGTGTTGCACTGCTGTGTCACCACAGAAGTCTCCCAGGGAAGGAACCCAGAGACATAATTTCCTCTTTACTCCAGGGAAAATAATTTGTTGGCTTAAATGAACGTTAAATTATTACCTCCTCTGAGCCAACTCAGCTCTGGGAACTGCTATGTTGAGCTGGGGATGGAACTAAATCTCTGCCCATTCCTTGCCACTCCCTGGCCGCTTGCTTCAAGAGGTGGAAAGTATACGTGGCCCTGCAGTACTCCTGATTGCCTCAAGGTAAGTCTAGGTAGACTATGCAGGAGCACTGGCAAGACTAGGAGAACTTGTTAGAACTTGTTTTGGATTTTTTATTTGAAGTGGAAATTAGAAAGCAATTTCCTCTAACATGAACTTGAAAACTCATTGTCGTATATATAAAATATGTATATATATAGTAAACTATCACTGTATCACATAGAAAACAGATTGTGTCTCTTAAATCCTGGATTTTCATCCTTTCCTTACCTAGAAAAAATAAAGTAGTATTTCAAGCCCCAGTCACACATTATTAATGTTTTTCTCATCACATGGGCTAATCTGAGCTTGACTATGAAATGTGGCTTTGCAGTTGGCAGGCCCTTAGTGTGGTTGAACTGCAGAGTAATAAATCCAGCACTATTGTGCCAAAAATAATGCCAGAGAGCCAATTAAGTGCTAATCCATCAGACTGGCATCAGGAAATATCAGATGACTTCTAACTAAAAAAAACACACAACAAGAAAAAAAGCACCCAGCCCTGGATCCATTATCCCTGGACGATGCTGTGAGTCAGATGTCAGTAGAGTTTGGTTGATCTAATGCTTATATTACATTACCTGTGTGCTATCAGCTTCATGATGTCTTAGTGTAATACATTGCAAAAGAAGAAGGGAAAAACAGTAGTCCTTTGAATGATTTTATTCTCGGGTTGTGGAGTAAAGATGATAAATAGGATTTCCCATTCAGGACTACTTGCCAGTTTTACTGTCTCTACTGTGTGACAGAATTCCTGAATACAAACTCTCCAATCTAAGCTCAGTGTAAGCATGTTAGTGGAGACCTTTTCCTGGACACTGAAAAATCCATAGACCTTGCCATGCTATCACAGGGAAACAAACATCGAAAACGCTCTAGGAAACTATATCCACAATGACAGACATTTTCCTGGGAACATAAGGTTCTCCCCAATCCATTCACTTAAGGTAGTATAACAGATGGTAACCCTAACTTAAGTAAAATGGATACAGGAGCAGTGTAGTGTGGATAATTACAAGGCAAGATTTAGATGTCTAAATCAGCTTGTTTTTCTTTTTTAAATGAACTGACAGCCATCAGACATTTTATTTTTTACTGTCACCTTCATTCATAATTAGAATTTCTTTTGGATAGCTGATTTTTTCTCCCCACTGGGACTATTAAATAACAAAATTGTAAATCACAATAAGCTTATCAAGGGCTTCAACATATGTACTTCCTGGTGCAAGTAGAGGGAGGTTTGGATCATGTTTATGTAATCCCTTCCCTGAGGGTTAACACAAGCTTCCTCCCTGGTGTCTGTTAATTCCAGAGACTTCTCTTCTCCTCATAGGGGGCTGGGTCTTGGGTTCTTTGTTCTGATGCTTTATGCCTCCACCCAAGGTAACCCCCCTCTTTGTGCCAAGGACACAAGGGGTGCTATCCCTCAGGAAGATAACTAATGTTATTACTCTTAACAAGGAGTATAACCCAGTATATAAACAACAAAATACATTAATACAAACCCCAATAACAGAAATATATATAAAATATATCTGTATAACTTTATTGGGTTGAGGAAAAAAGAGATGCTCTAACTTTAGGGAAGGAAAGGGACAAGATTAACTAAAAGACAGATGTAACAGATTCCCCACCTCCCAACATTCACAACAATACCATAAACCCCAGTTCCCTCCCTGGCACCTTCCCAGGCAGATGGAATACCTAGGATGAGCCCGGGGATGGGTGTAGCAGTGCTGCAAAATTTGGCTGGTTAAAAAAAACAAAAGGGCCCTCTTGCAGTATTTTCACTCCTGAGTGGGGTAGGGTTATCCCTTGGTTCCCTGAAGCCCTGTGGTGGTCTCAGGTGGCTCTTGGTAGCTAGTGTTGGGTTAGATCTCTGCCACTCTGGACACTGCTCTCTGAAGGACTGGAATTGTTTAACCCTGCATTAGATACCACAGCAGTTTGAAGTCTCCCTCTGTGGGAGTGGGAGTTAAACAGAGACTTCCTGAGCTGCCTTCCTTTTCTCACAGCTCAAAACTCAAAAGCTCCAAAAATGAAACTAAAACTAGTCCTTTTGTCTCTGAGTCAGGCTTTTTCATCCCACTGAGGGACTGAGCAATCCTGGCTCTTCATTGGCCCCGCATACTGTTGGTATAAATCATCCCATCTCCATCAGAAACCTCTGTATTAGTTTCAGCAGAAGTTTCCAGTCCTTTTGTTCTCCCCCCTTCCCAGACTCTAAATAGCACAGTATTTGTGCCTGGAGGCTCTACAGCCATTGTTTTGTGCTCCGTATATAACCCTTCTGCCAACTGGAGTTGGCAGCAACAAGAGTCGGGTTCCTTTTCAACACTACAACACAGAATAGGCTAGAGCTCCCACCAAGTAACCTGGAATAATTACACACCATCCCTTGGGTGCCTGTAAGAGGCAATACTTCCATTCTCACAAGCACAGAGTCAAAGTGTAAAAATACATTTTTAATAAAAAGGGAGAAAGTTACCCAGCATTAACTTGGGAAAACACCACAAGCAGGATTCATAAACATACTTTAGAGAGTGTCCTTTTGCCTCAAGTTCTCAAGTCCAGCAACCAAAAGTTTCTTTAATGTGCCCTTCCCTTCTCTCCCTACCACACTCCACTCACAGTGGTTGTCCTTGGTCAATGAAGACCAAGAGTTCAGAGATTTATTTGATGAGTTCACATCCCAATCTGTCTGGAGGGAGGGAGAGGAAGAAAGGCACCTTGCTCACTCCACTGTCCAGTAGCTTGTTTTGACATCGGCCATGTTGTGCACGGCTCCACCAGCCACGCACCACTCTGCACCATTTGGGATGGCTTGAGGTCCCACCACTTAACACAGCTCTCAGTGATTTCAGCTCTGTTTGTCTGCAACTAGATACTCTGCTGAGTCTTAATCAGCTCTTTTATTACACAACAGAGAGAGGAATGAGCTATGTGATATACTGATGGGTAGAATCCCTCAATCTCTCTTATTGAAGCTGTTGCTCTGTGGCTATGTCTACATTTAGAGCTGGGGGGATTCTCAGCTCATGTACACATACTCACACTAGCACTTCTTGAGCTAGCTCACCATAAATGGTCGTGTAGCCTTAGTAGCACAGGCAGTGGTGGCATGGACTAGCTGACCCAGTAGAAAACCTATTGGGCCTCATGAGTATGTACTCAAGCAGTTAACCCACGCTGCCACTCACCACTGCCTGTGCTGTGGCAGTGACGCTATAATTTTTAGCATACTAGCTTCTTGAGAGCTAGCATGAGTATGTCTGAGTGACCTGGGAACCACATCCCTAGCTCCAAGTATAGACATAGCCTCAAAGCAACAGCTTCAACTGGAGAGATTGAAGGCGTCCCACATCCCATAATTAAGTGGTTAGAGCATTTCTGAGAGGTGAGAGACCCCTATTAACATCTTTCCCCCCACCTCTGGAAGAGGTGAGAATCGAACCTGGAGCTCCCACATGCCAGGTAAGTATTCTAACCACTAGACTTAAAATTATAAAGTGAAAATCACTATCACCCCCTCCTCTTCCACCTATTTGGCATGGACAGAGGCAGGCACATAATTCAATTCTACAAGAAATTCCTAAGGCATCTGAGACACCTGACTGTAAGCAGCTGGTTCCTGTTCATGGAACACATGCAGAGATAGGTGCCTCCATGAAGCCAGATCAGAAATGCCTATATCCGAGAGCGGGTGGGGCTTAGGCTACACCTTTGTCATCAGTGTCTCCCATTAGATAGTTTAGGCAGCTCCCCACCAGCATGCTGTTTTTTTGTGGATTGCATTGGAAGTGAAGGGGTACCATATGGGTCCTGGTGCCCTGTTTAATCACTTGGACACGGGCTGTATTTGAAACAGGTCTAGTTTAAAATTAACAGCATGTCCACTGAATCATCAGCCTGTTTTCTCTCTTCTTTCTTGTTATTGTTCATTCCCCATTCTATACTTAGGATATTTCCTACTTTCCAGTTTGCCAGTACAGTTAGCTTATCACTACATAATGCACTCTGGCTTAGTCAGAAAGTAAATCTTGGCTATTTTAATGAGAGACACTTGTTAAAACACTTGGATCCCCCATGTAATCTCATGGAAATCCAGCAATCATATGCTGTATTAAATAAATCCGTAGCTGAAAGTGCTTGAATCACAGACTTACATAAACCACAATAAACTGCAATGCTGTTTGCTAGATATACAACTGAAATATCTCGTTTTGCAAGGTTAGGTTGTTGCCTTCTAAATCATTGTGGCAGATGACAAATACAGCACGTGGAGCCCACTGACTCAGTTCAAGCTCAAAGCACCTAGCTTTAAAAGAGAAATAATTCACCTGACTTTTGGAGCAAGAGTATAACTAACGTAAATAGTCATTGTGACAAATTGTGCACAGCATCCTGTTTAAAAGAAAATATATAAATTATATTAAATTTATAATACCTAGCTTTTACACAGTACTTTTCATTGGTAGATCTGAAAGCACTTCACAATGTTTAATTTATGTACTTCACAGCCCTCTTGGGAGGTAGGGAAGTACGCTTCTTCCTATTTTACAGATGGGGAATTGAGGCACAGGGAGACTGAGTGATTTGCCGAAAGCCACATATGAAGTCTGTCACAGACCAGGAAGTTGAACCCCAGGTCTCCCAAGTCCATGGCTAGTGCACTATTCACTGAACCATGTTTTGCATACTTTGCTGATTGTTGCAGTAAAGTAGCTGAATGGGCAAGTCACAAACACCATAAATACAAGACATTTCAGTGTAATTCATATTTCCTGGTTATAAGTCTGATCCAAAGCCCTCTGAAGTAAAGTGGGTGGCGTTAAAAGGTCAATATTCATTTACAGTTATCATATAGCGATAGCCATATCTATAATAAGAAATAATTGCAGTATCTCAAATATAACAGTCTGTTGTAATGGTTGGTAAAGTTGACAACTGAGGTAACCACTGTTATTGTATTGTGGTATTTATATACTGACATATACGGGTCAAATTCTCAGGTGGTGTAAATTAGTTAAATCAATTAAACCATGCTGATTTATGCCTTTTCTAAATCTGGCCAATTATTTCTTTAAGTATCTTATGTGGTTGTTCTTACAATTACAAGTTTAATAATTGCACGAAGGCAAGTCTGACTATTCTCAGTGCTAACAGAAGTAGGACCTGATCCAAAACCCTTTGAAATGAATAGAAATACTCTTTGTTATCAGGGAGCTTTGAATCAGGCCCCAGCATGCCTTGTGGAGTTAGGGAATGTGAGCATTCAGATGCTAAATCGCACTTTGAGTCAGAAGGACAAAGCGTCTAGGAATAGAAATAAAGTGTAATTCATGAAGGATTGACTAATTTACCCATGGGAACTCCTTATGCCCTACAGCAGGGAAGTGTGTATAAATGGTATTGCCAACTCTAAATTATAATATTTTGAAATTTATGGGCCAAAACCTTTCTTCATTTTTCTAACTATCAACTGATCTGTGCAGGACATTGTTATTTTTCTCCAGAAGAAATTGGCATGAACACTAGAAGTGAATGTGGAGCTGCTCTACTATCCTCTTGTTTGTATGATGTAAAAATTATTACCCTCACACTGTCATGCACTCATTTATACAGCAGAACAGAAGAGCAAACTCAAGAATGATTGATATTGTGAAAAGTGTCAGGTTAGCTTAGCTAGCTACAGTGATGTGTGATAGTGGATTAAAGCAACCTACTAGAATTCAGCACAAAACCTCTGCTAAATTGTCAGTATAATATTGCGATGTACTGCATTGAATAAAATATGGTGGGTGTGCTGCATATGAGGCATTTTCAGTGTGTATTTGTTGCTTATTAATAGGTTTTTCTGACAACGTTGGACAAGACTACAAGATTTTTATGGTTTTCTGGATGAGTTTTCCTCTCTGTCCTGGATATACTGGCATGAATATAAGTATTAACAACTACATGTTACTAAATGAATATAAGACATGGTCCTCTGCATATTATCACTGCACTATGTGTATATAACTCATCCCAATAATAAAATATTCTCACAGCAAGCATTACTGGGGCTGTAACACCACATACTCATCAGACTGTAGTGATTGCTCATACAAACCAGAGTTTGCTTGCTCCATAACAGAGTCAACAAATCTTATATCATCACTTCAGTGAATCTGCTTTTATGACAGTAGTTATGGGTACTAGAAACTAAATGTGTTAATATAAATTTAAGCAATACACTCACAAAAATATATACAGTAGGAAGTTTAATTAGTCAAAGGATAAAAAGAAGTGTCCATCTTATTAAGAAAGATGTGATCTAAGAAATCTAATAGCTCACTTGGGATTTTGGTCATTTGGCTTTCTAACCACTATCAACCCCAGCACTGCACTTAGGCAAAATTAGGCCACTCATTATCCACAGCTTATTTGCTCTATGAATTTGCCGATGAATAATACAGATGCACAAAACCATTAAAACAATACAGTATGCTGCAATAATGTCAAAGACTTCAGCTTACTTATTGTTACTTCATGGTCCACTGATTCAGTATAAACAGTAATAATATCAGTAACATTCATGTTATTCTTAGTAGTATATCTGTAGGGTTTACAAAATAAGCAATAACAGTAGTAGATTGCAGCTAGTAGAGCAGGGGTCGGCAACCTCTGGCACGCAGATCGCCAGGTTAAGCACCCCGGCAGGCTAAGCCAGTTTGTTTACCTGCCACATCAGCAGTTCGGCCAATTGCGGCTCCCACTGGCTACAGTTCCCTGTCCCAGGCCAATGGCGGTGGCGGGAAGCCACCGCCAGTACATCCCTCACCCGTGCCGCTTTCTACCGCCCCCATTGGCCTGGGATGGTGAACCGTGGCCAATGGGAGGTAAACAAACTGGCCAGGCCTGCCAAGGCACTTACCCTGGCGAGCCATGTGCCAGAAATTGCCGACCCCTGCTGTACACTATTTTCATAGTTTTAGCTTTCAGATTTGGGTTTCAGAGTCAAAAATTCACTAAGCTGCATTAGATTGCTCAAACCTCTAAGATATTATTTCAAGATGTCATCAAACTCAGCAGAACTCTCTGCATTCATCTGTTATACTTGCACCACATTTTCCAGTGTATCTTCACAGCTATGTGGGTGTAGTTCAGAGATTGGCAACCTCTGCCACTCGGCTTTCCAGGGTAAGTACACTGGCGGGCCGAGCCAGTTTGTTTACTTGCTGCGTTGGCAAGTTCAGCCGATTACAGCTCCCACTGGCCATGGTTCGCCGTTCCAGGCTAATGGGGACAGCAGAAAGCAGCACGGGTGAGGGATGTGCTGGCCGCGACTTCCCACCACTCCCATTGGTCTACAGTGAACTGTGGCCAGTGAGAGCACGATTGGTCGAACCAGCCAACGTGACAGGTAAACAAACTGGCCCAGCCCACCAGAGTACTTACCCTGGCGAGCCACATGCCAGAGGTTGCCAACCCCTGGTGTAGTTAGTTGTTGGCTGCGTGTGTGTTCTCTCTCTGTGCTGCAGTAGCTCTGGCCAAATAGCCCATTCAGCAGCCTCCAATTGACCTGCCCAATAAGAATACAAGACTTAGTTTAGTAGTGAAGGCATCAGGTCAAGTTTATTGTCAACAAAGAAGGCATCAGGTCAAGTTTATTGTCAACAGATCAATGTCTATGGTTACAATAGCACGTGTATGCCTACTGCAATGGACTCAGGTCATTGAATGACGGGACTTTCCATTCCCTCCTTGGCTGGCCAAAGACATACCCTCTGAGATCCCTCTTTATACACCAGTACAAACAAGTTTTGTATTGCCTTTCTGACAGGGCTAGTTACCACCCTTTGCCTTGTATGTGTTGGTTCAATCAAAACATCTCTGTCCACCACACTGTAATTTGATCTTTAAGAAGGGGTAAGTATGTCCTTGTATCATCTTTGAGAAGTGTATTCATACCATACTTGGTATCAGGGTGTTCTGGTAGCACCCTTCTAGAATGTGTTTGCCTACTACTTCTCAGGAATATGTGTGTTTTTGCAATACCAGCCCCATTCTTGCCAGTTGGTGGGATCAAACAGACAAATTTTATAACAGGGTCTGACTTCTGCTCACAGCCTGATGTTTGCTATCTTTGCTTTATATTAGTCAGGTGTTATGATGCACACCATAAGGCTTTATGGAAATATGCTTATGGACATATATATCTGACATAACTGGAATATGTTTAATGCTACATATGCCATGTAACATATCTCTGTACAGGTTATGATCTACTGAATCTATTCATCCTATTTGTATGCATATGTCATTGTTGGATTCAAAGTTATGAATATTGGCTGTGTTCTTGCTTGATTTCTAAGTAGCCTTAGTAAAGCATTTGGTCAGCTTCTTGAGAAAGGAATGTGCAGATTAAGTGCCCAATCAAGAAACACTTAAAGGACAATGAATCTTGGAAGGCTCCAATCACATAAGTCTACCAGAAGATGTTCAGGGTAGCATGTAAACAATTGCTGATGCCTGTAAAAACTGAGTCATGCATGAACATGTGACTTGCCCATGTGACTCCAAAACTCCATCTTGGAGCTGGGCTTTGCATAGGAGAGAGGAGGGGGTCTTCACCCACAAGAGAAAGTCTATTTAAACTCCTGTGAGACCCTTCCATTCGGTCTTCAGTTGGCTCTCCACCCCCAAGAATACCTGAAAGAAACTGGAACAAAGGACAGTAACTGCAGGGGGTGTGAGTTATTTCTGGACCAAGAGTAGAAGACGACAAATCTGTAAAAGGAAGCTTACTGGAACTCCTCTCAGGGTGAGATTTTATCTGTAGTCAAGTTTATTACTGTATTAGGCTTGGATTTGCATATTTTATTTTATTTTACTTGGTAATTCACTTTGCTCTGTCTGTTACTACTTGGAACCACTTAAATCCTGCTTTCTGTATTGAATAAAATCACTTTTTACTTATTAATTAACCTAGAGTATGTATTAATACCTGGGGGGGGCAGCTGTATATATCTCTCTATCAGTGTTATAGAGGGCAAACAATGTATGAGTTTACCCTCCATAAGCTTTATACATGGTAAAATGGATTTATTTGGGGTTTGAACCCCATTGGGAGTTGGGCATCTGAGCGTTAGAGACAGGAACACTTCTTAATCAGCTTTCAATTAAGCCTACAGCTGTTAGGGGACCAGGTTGAGACCTTGGTCTGGGTTTGCAGCAAGCTAGCGAGTCTGGCTCAAAACAGGCAGGGCACTGCTGAAGTCCCAAGCTGCCAGGGCAGGAAAGCAGGGGCAGAAATAGTCCTGGCACATCGGTTGGCAGTTCCCAAGGGGGTTTCTGTGATCCAACGCATCACACAAGGCTTAACTACTTTAGTTCAGGCCTCAGGCCTCATACCAGGCCTCTTGTACAAGGCCTCATGTCTCAGACATTCTTTCTATTACATTGGGCTAGAACTATTTACCAATGTAAGGTACCAAATTCTGTAGCAAATTCTGCAGATAAATTATGTGGCCATAGAATAAATGAGGGCCGTGTTTCATATAAAAGGTATTATATCATTTTTCATAAAGGTATGCCTTGAGAACGTGCCTCTCATAGGTCTATAGAGCTACTATTGTTTGCTATTCTTACCATGGCATTGAAATCAGTCTGCCTTTCAAGAGAGGGATCTTCTCTAAGCATATACAGAAGTGAAGCTCTCAAAGTGATCACCTGCATTAGCATATAATTGTGTTTATAGCCATTGGCGGATCAGGAAGAAAATATTAAAAATAGATGCATTATTAACACAAACATATTTTCATTTCCTCATTAAGATATGAAAATCAGCTTTCGGGAGGATGAAAGTCTTCTTCATCAGATGAGAAAACATAAGTATTGGTTTAAGGGTGCCCATTGCATTTGTAAACATTATTATTTGATCTAAAAACAAATCACATCTAAGGCTGCTATCATTAAAAAAAAAAGCTACCACAGTCCTTCCTTCTCTATCTTTTTTACATTAAATTATGCTGTTTACAGATAATACTATATGCTTCACAGGCCGTGAAAAGATTGATGGATGAAAAACTCCACCAAGTGCTTTATCAGCTGCATGCCTGCCTTTAAATGTAGCCCAGCAAACATGAGCTATAGTCTATACAAATAACTGTAATTCATTTCAGAGAAAAGTCTGTTGGGAAGAAAATGTCATAGTTCACTTTATGAAAAAAATAAATAATTTGTGAAGAAGCAATGGTCTCACTTACACAGAGGCAAATAACTAACATAACTCAATTTAACATAAATTTTGAGTGTAGAACACTTTTTGACTAATGTCAACATCTGAAGACTCACCTACTCTAACGCATCATCAAACTACATCATCTTTATAAACATTCCTTCAGATGAAAGCCTGGATATGGGGTGTGATGCAGTGTTCACCCCACACCAGCCCTGAAAGAGTTAAGGAAATTGAGGAAAGGGCCAATTAGTGAGACAGGCCACAGGAGAGGTTTAAGCTGGAGAAGCAACCCTTGATTAGTAGATGGAACCCAGCTGAGCAGGTGTGGTCTGGGCTAATATAAAGCAAGGAAGCTGGCAACAAAAAATTGGTTGCAGTGAGAAGTTTGCAGTCACTCTCTATGCAGTAAAGAAAGAAGGATGGAACTGAGCAAAAGAGTAGGAGCCAGGCCCTGAGGGAAAGGTACGGCAGAAGAGAGAAGGGTGGAGAAGAAAGCCTGTTGGAGGTGGAGCAGGAAGCAGCCCAGGGAGGATGGAGCAGACCTTGACTACATCTAGTAGGGTCCCTGGGCTGGAACCTGGAGTATGGGTGGGCCCAGGTTCCCCTACCAACAACTTATGGAGTGGCATTGATAGGACAGCGGATGCAGTGAGACACTATACCCTAGAAGTGGATACCACATAGCGACCTGGCTGAATCACGAAGAGGAAGTTGAAGCTCCTGGAGTGAGACAATGGGTGGAGACCCAAGGTTAGGTGTTGGACCTGGAAGAGAGATAATCCCAGAACAGGCAGGAAAACGTGCCACCTGCAGTGAGTTCATATTCCATGCCATCGGGTCCTACACCATGCCAGGAAAGCTAGCAGACCTGGATGCTATCAAAGCAGTAGAACAGAGGAATTCCTAAACTCTCCATCAGAAAGGCCCTAACTCCAAACTTTCAAATCTCAGGATTATCAGTAAAATCATCCTGATTTTTGCTAGGTCTGCGATCTGTTAGGATCACGGCTACAAGGGGGAAAAGAAGTAGTGTAGCATGTAGCCATCCTAAACTGTGTAGGGCTTTATACGTTAGACTAAACACTCTTAAGTTTTCAAAGAAGCACAAATGAAACCAAAGCAGTCTTTGAACATTTGGAACTGTATGCTTTCTGCAGCTCACACCTCTAAACAGGCAGATTCCCATTGGCTATAGTTTCCAAAGGGCTTTCTGAGGTAGGCTCAAGTAAAAAGAATATTGCAGAATGTGACTCTAGCCATGTGGGGAAGATATGGGCTGTTTGCCCAGTATTTGACACTGCAATCGATTGCATAGGAAGGAGATTAAAGGGGATGGGTAATGAGTAGGGCCCTACCAAATCTGTGGCCATGAAAAACCCATCACAGACCATGAAATCTGATCTTTTGTGTACTTTTATCCTATACGATCCAGATTTCATGGGTGAGACCAGCATTTGTCAAACTGGAGGTCCCAACCCAAAGGTGGTTATGGGGGGGGGAGGGTTCAAGGCAATTGTAGGGGGGACGGGTATTGCCATCTTTATTTCTGTGCTGCTTTCAGCGCTGGAAAGTGACGTATCCTGGTGAGAGCCCAGCTTTGAAGGCAATGCCACAGCCAGCATCAGCACAGAAGTAAAGGTGGCAATACCATACCATGACACTCTTATTTCTGCACTGCTGCTGGTGGCAGTGCTGCCTTCAGAGCTGGACTCCCAGTCAGGATCTGCAGAGCTTCCTGCAGACAGGAGAGGTTCCTGGAGGTGGGTCTGACCAGGCCCCAGGAGTGGCCCCTGCAGGGAAAGAGGAAGTCCCATCCCTCACCCGCCTACCCAGAAGCAGCAGCTGGAGCCTGGCATATGGTAGGAGCCCTCAGCCATGGCATCCCCAGACCAGCTCCGGGCCCAGCATGCTGGTACTTTAGGGTTAAGAGGGCCTTGGTGTGTGTGAGTGTGTAGGATTACCATGGAACCCATCCCCAAACATAGCACTCTGGTCAGTCACCTACGTCGCCCAGCTGTAAGGCTGGCCCTGCCCCCCTCCAAAAGAAGTGAGGACCCCTTCATACAATGCCACCTTCACTTCTGTGCTGCTGCTGGTGGCGGTAGCTTGCCGGACATCCAGCTCTGAAGGCAGCACTGCTCCCAGCAACAGCACAGAAGTCGGGATGGCAATACTCTGATCCCCCAACACACACAGTAGCCTTGTGATCACCCTCCCCACAGACCCACTTTTGGGTTCAGACCCCAAGGTTACAACACCATGAAATTTCAGATTTATGTATCTGAAACCATGACATTGAGGATTTTAAAAATTTTATGACTGTGAAACTGATGAAAATCAATGGTGAATTTGGTAGGGCTCTGGCTCCATCCTGCCATTCCCAAGCCATTAGAGCTGATTGAGCATACAGCAAGCAGTTCCAAAAAAGGGAGTGAAATAATTTTTCTTCTCCTCAGAGCGAAGCTGGAAAAGGAAAGAAATTGTGATTCTGAGTCCCAGTTCATTGTCTGAGCTGCTTTTGGAGCATTGCAGCTATGAGTCAGCCTTTACTCTGGGCAGATTATAAAATTGTAAGCTATCCATTTGTGATTTGTGCATCTGCTTTACATTATGAACAGTTAGTAATTTGTTAATATATTAATTAACATATTCTGGCTCAGGAGTCGGCAACCTCTGGCACGTGGCTTGCCAGGGTAAGCACCCTGGTGGGTCAGGCCAGTTTGTTTACCTGCCACATTGGCAGGTTTGGCTGATCTTGGCTCCTACTGGCCGTGGTTTGCAGTCCCAGGCCAATAGGGGTGGCAGGAAGCTGCAACCAGCACATTGCTTGCCCTCACTGCTTCCCGCAGCTCCCATTGGCCTGGGACGGCAAACCGCAGCCAATGGGAGCCGCAGTCTTCTGAACCTGCTGACAAGTCAGGTAAACAGACTGGTCCGGCTCACCAGGGGTGCTTACCCTGGCGAGCCATGTGCCAGAAGTTGCCAACTCCTGTTCTATCTCATTAAGTAGTAGTGTTTAGTGAACTAATATACTAATGAACTAAAACTGCATGGCTAATACCTAAACATTAAATTCAAAATATGTTCAGTATAAATACATATTAGCACATTTAGTGTATGTAATACTGCACATCCTTGGGAACTAAGCACTGCAGAGTCTTTCCTTCTCAACGCATGTGTGTGACTAATGCTGATGGGACCATAAACTAAAATTCACTCATTTATATCACAGGATTCAGTGAAATTAGAATCCAAGCTACATCATAAATATATCAGGGAATATTATAATAAGAAGACCTTAACAGAGTGAAATGAGTTTTGTGTAGTCCTTGTACTTTTAATAACTATGATGTTGGTTTGGTGGGACAGAAGGGGGAGAAAAAGCACCAGAAACTTCACAATAAGTTATCCTCAGTGTAAAGGGATCCTCCACTATCTAGATTAGGAATCGGCAAACTTTGGCTCACGGGCCGTCAGGGAAATCCGCTGGCTGGTCGGAACGGATTGTTTACCTGCAGCATCTGCAGATTTGGCCGATGGAGAGATGTGCTGTCCGCCACTTCCCGCAGCCCCTATTAGCCTGGAACAGTGAACCATGGCCAGTGGGAGCTGCAATCAGCCAAACCTGCAGATGCTGCAGGTAAACAGACCGTCCTGGCCCGCCAGCAGATTTCCCTGACTGGCTGCGTGCCAAAGGTTGCTGATCCGTGGCCTAGAGGCTGATGTGTGAGTGTCAAACACATACACAAAGATCAAGCTCAGCTAATGCCTTCCTCACCTCTACCCACCAGCACATGTCAGTTAAGTCTCAAGACCCTACATCTTCTCTTACTGGCCTTTGTAAATTAACCCCAGTGGTCAATTTTCTAATAACAGCCAGAATTCAGCTGGAAGAATTGCCTCTTGCTCTCGTCTCCAGCTGTATCATGCAGCATGACATGGGGAGGGAGGGACTCCTCTTCTAGCAGCACCTCTAAGGCTCCTCCATTCACATCCTGCTTCTGAATCCTTAGGTTTCACTACAGAAGGAGTCACAGGTTGCAGTACTCCGAGGTTACTCCGAGGTTACAGGACAACCATCTGCAACTGACTGCCAATGGGCCCTGGCCTCCAGGCCCAGTTTTTTATGCTGAGAAACCACCCCCTTCCAGGACTGCACCAGGCACCTGCTTGCCAAAGGTCAAAACTTCTCCTTCTGAGCTTTCAGTAAATAAATTATGGCCAAATTCTGCTGTCAATGAGACTGGTAAATCTGGAGAAAGTTGACTGAAGTCAGTGGCATTATTCCAGATTAATACCAGTGTCAGTGAGAACAGAATTCGGTCATTACTAATAACAGGTCAGATTGCTAATACAGGCATATAGTGGTGGGAGTGGGTTTAAAGAGTCTTCTGCCCCCACTTGGCATGCCCTGTGTGAAGGCCAAGTAGAACTACCCTCAAATGAGTGGAGGAATTTTGCCCCATCAGTATTAAGCATGGGTCCATGGCACCTCAAAGAGGATGAGTAATGTGCGGTAGGAGGACTACAATGTCCTTCCCAAAAGAATGCAGTAGTGGGTGCGTCCCCTTGGCATGCTTGAGTTGTTCAGGGAAGCCAAATTCCTCCTGGGTCTCCCCATCTGGTGATGTGTCTGTACATTGCTCCTTATGTGGCCATATAAACTGGTAGACTTTATTCTTTCAAGACAAAGTTTAAGGTCATGGGAGTTTAGCCTGAGTAAGAACGAAAGGCTCTGGGCCATAATATCTTTTAAAAGTTCATTTAAAATGTAATTATTGGGATTTGCCACAGCCAGATTAAGAAATGCAGACTCCATTTGTCTACAGTTCTGAATTCTGCTAAGTAAGATCCCTGGAGCCAGTTTCAGTCATTCATGAAAGGAAATTCTCTTTTTCCTAGGCATGAGTATTGGACTGCTGCCTCTGGCAACACCTATAATCAAGCATAGAAGATAAAGGTGTGCCAAGATGTAACCAGCATTCCACAGAAATGACAGGTTTCTGCTGTAAACTCATCAGTCAATCAGCATATATGATTTCCCTGTTTGAAGCTATCTTATTTTACTTCATTTCTCTGTGTGCTGCTTTCACAATGCTAGGTATTCAAGAGGTCTGAGGAATAGAGTTTCTCTCCGATGGAATGTTCCAATAGGAGAATGTTTCATGTTTTGGTAGTGGACTCTGAGACGGGGTACGGGGCAGACTCCATGTAGCTACCATCTCATGACTGGGGCCTGGAATGGGGAGTCACAAAATGAAAGCGCAAACAAAAACAAAATTGGGAAGAAAAAATGCACAGGAAGGAAGACAGGTAAGAATGTAAAAAAGCAATAGCTAAGAGACACAAGTACAGAGCCAGTGGGCTGGCACATGGTCGAAGGCAGATAGAGTAGGAGGTGTCCATCTTCTAATCCATTCCCAGAGGAGACACCACTGGAAGAATGTTGGAGAACATAATTCCAGCAAGGGTAATCCCTCCCTCCACAATAACAAAGATTCATATAGTTTATGCTAAATACATGAAGAGACAACATAAATGCTCTACATTTGTCTGAGACTTCATTATTCTGTATATATATTTATTGTGTGATATATCTAATGGCTGCTATTTCCAAAGAAGCATGTAGAAATTGGGGGGCAAAATTCCCATTGAATTTCAACTTCCTTAGGCTCCTTTGAATAAATTCCCAGGCAATATTATGTTGGCAGAGTGCTGAATAATCAGGATGGTCTCTTAAAATAAAGCTATTATTATTTTGTTTCCCTTGCACAAAAACCATTTTATAAATGCATTTAAGTAATAAAAGGAGGTGTTACTTGCTAGTCTATCTTCTCAATGCCTTAATTCAATAATTACATAAAATATTATTTATTTTCTAAAGGCAATAAAGTTTTCCTGTATACAATTTTCAATGTCACTGCTTTAAAGGAGAACCTAGCTATTATCTCTGAAAGCTGAAGTTGCAATTAATGGATTAAAAATGCAAAGAAATTTCATCCAGAGGAGGTGGCAACATAAACAGATCAGACGTTGTTTCAGTCATATAAACATAACTCTCACTGCAGTCAGTGGAGTTACTTCCAGTTTACACCAGTTTAACTGAGATGAGAATATGCTGCTTAGTTTTTATGCCCCAGCCCACTGCATGAGACTAGCATGGCTTGCAATGTTTCTAATTTGTTATAATTTATGAGCAATTTGACAAGGCAGCAACTGACAACGGCTGGGGGATAAACTCATAAATCTCACAAATATTTAATCAAATATTCTTTTTCAACAGGCTCATGTGTTTAGCTGATTGAAGAGTGTTCCATAAAATTTATTTTTGGTGTGGCAATTTTCTCTCCTACTCATATTCTGCAGCTGTTGTAAAAAGAGAGCCTTAAATCTGTGTTCCGCAGGCCATACCATGTTACAGGGGAAGATGAGAATTTTGAAACTGGATGTTATGAGGACTCTTGTCTTGGACCAGATTACAACTTCTTCCTCACACTGGTAGGCAATTATTCATGGAACTCATCTGGCTGACTAGACTGGAACTACCCTATGTGAATAAATGCTCATCAGTGCAATAAAGGATTCACAATCTGGCCCTAACAAATAAAGAAGCCAATTCTCTTTGATGTTGTGCTACCCACCAGTTGATTACTATTAAATTGTCTAAACAAAGTGATTGATATGCTCTTTCCTAAGCAAAGAAGAATCACTTTGCATACTAATACTGTCTTGTGTGTACCTTCTAGAAAATGCTTTGGTTTATTAATGAAGGGTGAAGAATTTTCAGCATTCTTTAAGAAAGTTCATTAGAACTGGCTGTGTCATGACTGCTAACTTTCCATAATGCTTCTAAGACTTTCCACAATCCTTCTAGTTTTAAAGGAACAACACGTATGAATTTACTGGGGGATTCTGCAGTAAGAGACCAAAATATTATAACTTACATTAATATTATCTCAAAGAGAGTAGGATAGAAATAGTGGAGTTCCAAGGTGAATTACCACAATTGTTAAGACACGGAAAGGCTTCCATAAAAGAACCTCTGAATAGGTTACTATTGTTCAGTTTAGAGAGGAAATGAATAAGGAACAACAGGACAGAGGAATACCAAATAAGTGTACAAAAGATAAATTAGGCATTCCTATTTGCTCTCCTGAAATGCAAAACTGAGGGCTGTTAAGTGAAACTGAAAGGGAACAAGTTTAAAACTAATTAAAAGAAATACTATTTTTACAACTCATCACCACAAAATACAATGAAGTCAAGAGCTTAGTATACGTAGAGTAACTTCATATATCCAAATAAAATGGGATGTGATGGGTGTGATGACACATAAAATCAATATTGATAAATATATTTCAGATAAGGGAACCTATTGATATATTGACCCAAAATTGAGGACATTAACTCATTTCTGATAAAGAAGAAGAAAAAAAAGCAACAAACAAACAAAAAAACAGGGTCCTCCAAATCCATAGGAGCTACTCAGATGAGTAAAGTTACTTATAGGTGCGTGCGTTTGCAAGTTAGGCCCTAGCATTGGATAGCCAAGATTCAGGTAAGTGAGGTTGCTATAGCTATATCTGTATCTGTATACACAGGCCAGGGTTTTCAAAATCATTTCTGGTGCCCCAGTTTTTTGGATGTCCAACATGAGACAGCTTAAAGGGCTCTGTTTCTCAAGAAGAGTTGATCACTACCTTCTGAAAATCAGGCCCCTTTCACATGGCTTCATTTGGCATGCAAAAGTTGTGGCATCCAAAATCACTTGTTTATTTCTGAAAATTTTGACCACCTTCTATATATACTGTCTATATATACTGCAAGTAACTATATATACTGTCTATTAACATGACATCTTGGATAAACTTTACAAATAAAATTGCAACAAGTTGAGATTGGCTTCAACTGGATGTCAGAAATAAAATGTGCCTGAACATTTTGTTTATTCAGTTTGGAATCTAAGCTCTCAGGAATGACTCTTCCTCTGTGTTTTATACTGTGCTAAGCACAATAATGGAGCTCAATAATAATGAATAGTAAAAAAAATATGTCAAAGCTGTAGTTGCTTAACCCTGATGAAGTAGAAAAAAAATGGTATATTTTCACAGTGTGGAAGAGATAAATGTGGGAATGTTAGTCGTGAAAGCACAGTTCATTTTGGGACATACAGTTCTGGCGTCTTCACATTCCAACTTTCCTGCAGAAAGGAAATATTTTTAATGATAGGTACTCAATATTCTTCATTGTAATTCACCTTGTATGACAGAAAATGTTCTGCAAGGCAGGAGGAATTTTAGGACTCCACAAATTGCAGTCCATCTCCCTTATTTGTCCTTTGTCTTGTCTTCTTTTTTTTCCTTTCTCATCTACTTTCTCCCACTCACTGTCAGAAAGGGCCATCTGATGATTTAGCAAAGCACCACACAACAAAACACCTACTGGGGATAAGCAGTTCCAATGAGCGCTTTTAAGGCAGAGTGTTTAAAAGCCAAGAGTTACACAAACTGAATGTGAAATTTTTACATCAAAGAGTTGGAGTTGATCTGCCCTAAAAATAGATATCCTCATTAACCATTTGTAGCTTTGCCAAAGATAATTTTTATTATAGGAATATAGCTATACCGACATTACAACGTATTATGATGCATACTACACTGGTACCTATAGGTCACAACCTTAATTGGACCCCTCTGTGCTATGCACTGTACAAACACATAGTGAGGACCTTCCATGCTCTAAAGCTTTTATTGTCTAAATAGTCAAGACAGACAATGGGTGGGAAGGGAGGTGCCCAAGGTCACACAGCAAGTGAGTGGCATAGCCAGGAATAGGACCCTCACTCTCAGTTCAGTGCCCTGTGCACTAGACTCAGAATAAATGATATCTGCTGGTATAAATGTTCTGTATATATTTACACAGGACTGCTGCTTATAGATCACTGAAGAAGTTGTGCTGTGCTGAGCTTTCATGAGAGGGGAAAAGGAAAAGCAATGGGAGAAAGAGAAGTAAGAAACGAAAGGTGGGCTGTAGAGCTAAATGGACTACACTTTCTCTAATGTCTAGTTTTCATTTTGGGGGTGCTGGTCCTGAGCCTAAACCAAACCCTGGTTATGAGAAACCGCCTGAATGTTAAAGGACTCTGAACCCAGATCTAGATCAGAATGTTATGGTTGTTCCTTTTCTATACAATGGGCTGAAGGAAAATACTGATTCTAAACATCTCTATACTCCAGCAAATTAATTAGGGGCATGCAAAGACTGATTTTTGTCACTGTATATCAGTCAAAAACTCAAAGATTGGTAATTATTTTGTAAAACTTTTCTCTGACTTAGTACTGAACTAAGTCTTGATAACTACTCAGCATCTGCAACTCCCACTGAAGTCAATGAAGAAAATTCTGAAGTTTTTTTACTCTATCCTTCTTCCAACACCTCTCTCTTAGGGGCAAATCCCCAGGTCCATATGCTTTATTCAAGAAAAGCTGCATTTTAAGTGCTTGGGAGTTTAATTTTTTTTATTATTATTATTATTATTATTTTTAAATATCCTGAATAAGAAATGGGTAAGGACAATTGAGGTCAAAGAGAGGTTTGCATAAGTAATAACTGAGGTCCTGCTTGTTGCTGGCCCTTGACAGGCATGCAAGTGGGCAGAGGATGAACAACAGGCACACAAAGAGATCCCTCCCCTTTCACTATGCCATGAAAAGGACTGTCCTTTTGTTCCCTGAGTGTGAGAGCTGCTCGAAGCTTATGCCCCAGTGGTATTAGCGATCACAAAAGGGGCAAGGGTAGAACCATGACCCCCAGCACCATCCAGCAGAGATCAGCCACCATAGGAAGGTGGTGAGAACATGTTGTATATACACCCTTTACAAATGGGAGATTTGCTTTTCCACCCTGCGCTCCCTGAGGGCCTAGGAGTGCTGTATGAGTCAGAATTCAGTGCAATGCAGCCATTCCATGTGGGCTGTGGCTTTCAGCCTAAACCTGGCCCTGAACAAGGACTTTAAGATACACACACTTTCTCAGAAAAAGCAAATCAGAATCTTGTCAATTTTCACTAAATTACCAGACATATTTCATTCGCTGAAAGAAGTATTTTAGCTCATATGTACAATTTGCTTCTGAGTCAGAGGCAGTGTTTTTTTGGGGGGGATGGGGGCAGAGGATGTGAGAGTGCACATACATTTCCTTTGAAACTGAAACAATTTCCCTTTTCTTTTCCAATAAAAAATCCATTTACTTTGTTTTCAGGGTGCAAGTGAGATGTTCTAAATCACTCAGGCAATTGCTTCAGTCAAGCAAGCTTGAGAAGCAGCAAAGCATCAGCCCCCTCTGGCCCTAACTTTTCTTTTCTATTGTAGGGGGGATGGGCTCCCTTCAGTTTTAGCTATTCACTTAGGGCTAGATTGTGCTTGGCACTAACGTGGCTGATTCTCCATCCTCAGCAGGGCCACCTTAAGGTTTCCCAGAGCTTGAGGTGGGATCCACAGCACTGCAGAGCCCCTGTGCAGCCCAGGATGAAGTTGGAAGGGAGGGGAGTAAGGAAAACATGCCCTCTTCCCTCTCTGCTGACCAGAGGGAGCATGCTGTGTCTTAGAAAGGCCTGACACAGACCTCCTGCAGCTGCCTGTTCAGGCAAGAGCAGTTCTGGAGAAATGCACCTGAGAGAGGTGTCACTGAGACACAACCCTTTCCAGGACAGCTCCTGTGGTGGTGCAGTGCCATAATCAAGTCCTTCCATTTTGGCATCTGTTTTTCTTTGTTTCCATGATTTATTCAGACTTTTATAGTCAAATGGGGTCTGGTTATCCCTTCAAGTTCCTCCTTGAAGCACATCCTGGGCCACCATCTGCTTGCTGCTTCCTGCACTTCTAAAACAAGAATTGCGGTTTCCAATGCTAGTCTCGCTCAGCCTCAGACACTTTCTCAACATGCTATTAAGATATTTTTCCTCACTGTGGTTTCCACTGGTGCGCCTCATTTATCCCACCCTCTTTTTAATAAAGCAGTTCTACAGAGCACTGCTTGTCTGCAAGTTCCCATCTGGCACTGTATGCACAGGTTCTCCTGGGTATCTTTAGGGCTGACTTATCTGCTGGCCAACATGTTCAGAGAATTAGATGCTATATTTAGTCCTGTGACTCCTTCCTACTTTAGTAGAAATAAAATTTGAATACAAACTTATTTGCATGTTTATGTTTGTCTCTAGTCTTGGCCTTGTGCAGAGTGAACAAACTGCCAGGGGACCTACTTGAGGACTAGGGAGATGGATTCTTCTCAACTTGGCAGCAGAGCTTGGAACAGGAGCTGTAGCCTTTCTGTGGCTGTTACAACTTGTAAACTTTATCTGTAGGTATAATGCTCTCATCCCAACACCTTAGGCCAGTCACTGGCTATGTACCTACTGCTCCTGTGGCCCACACTCACGTCAGTGCAAGGCTGCTGCCAGGTGTGCCCCTTGTATGGAGCAATGCAGAGCATGGGTCACAGGTTACATGAAGTGCCAGGTCTGCATGGAAGGCTGCTCTGTGCTAATAGTTCTTTCAGTAGTGCTGATCGATCATTTTTTAGCTACCAATGGGATTCAGGTGTGGGTCTTTCTAGTAGCAAAAGAAGTCCGTTATTGTTAGTGTAATAAATCATACAGTATGTATAATATCGCCTTGCCCTCACACTTGCTCTTATAGTCTCAATTTGCTGGAGGACTCTGATTTTAACTTGTTGTTTTTTTCCCCTGCAGTTCTGGCTACAGGAGATTGAAACATTAGAAAAACCAAGGCCACAATTTTGAAAAATGAGAGTCTAAAGTTAGATTCCTAAGTCTGTATTTAGGCACCTAAATAATTTGCCTGAATCTCACACGTACTTTTCACCACTCAGCTTCCTCTGGTGGTGGGTATGTCATAAACAGATAACTAAGGGTTCATGTCTCTTTCACCTGGAAAGGGTTAACAAACAACACCTGACCAGAGGACCAATCAGGAAACAAGATACTTTCAAATCTCAAGGGAGGGAAGCCTTTGTTTATGGTTTTTTGGGTTTGGCTTTGTTCTCTCTGGGTCCAGGACAGGACTAGAGGTGAAACCAGGTTTCTGCAATCTCCCTGCTACAGTCTCTTATCTATTCAGAATAGTGAGTAACTAAAAAGGCGGTTATAGTCTTTTTATTTGTTTTTTTCTTTGTGTGCAAATATGTAGTTTGCTGGAAATATTTTAAATTGTATTTTT
>NC_133769.1:302522621-302551586 GCF_003597395.2 Chelonoidis abingdonii | reverse complement strand
CACTGGAATTTCTGGTTGGTGGCAGCACTACAGGATCTAAGCTGGTAATTAAGCTTAGAGGATTCATGCTAGTATCTCATTTTCTGGACGATAAGGTTCAGATTTGGGAAAGAATACTATGACAGGGTACCAATATAAGAACCTAGACAGTTCTGTGCCACCGTGGTTATGATTTTTCTGGGAAGGAAAAGAGAGAAATTGGTGTGCCCTCACATGGTATAAAATCTCACTCACTGATATCCCCTAAGAAGAAGCCAGTGGAGAATTTGATTTAGTGTTTACAAGGATTGATAGCTGTGACTTCCCTACATTTTGTAATTGTAAGGCAAATCTCAGCAGCCTGGGGATTTCTTTGATGGATAAGCATCTGAACATTGGGATGCACATTTAAGCCTTATACTAACTATTTCAACACGGGCAGCAGGTAATAAGAGGCTAGGGGAGGCTAAGCCTTCCCAAACATGAAGTGGTGCACCTCCCTCTGGAGGTGTGTGGGCCTGTCACCTTTGGAGTGCCGTTGCTGGAAGGGCACCTGGGTTTTAGTCCCACCCATGTTCTGCCCCAAGCCTCTGCTCCCACTCATCCTCTTATCTCATGGTCCCGCCTGTGCTCCAGGTCTTCCACTGAGTGGCAGAAGCTTGACGGAGGGAGGGAAGAAGCATGAGTTCCAGAGGGCCTCAGGGGAGGGGATCCAAGTGGAGTGAGCAGCAAGCCCAAGGGGCAGACAGGCACAGGGAAGGGTGCCATGCCAGAGCAGGGCCTAGGGCAGAGTAGGAGTGAAGTGGGGTGGGGTCTTGGGGATAGGAGGCTGAGCAAGGGTGGGCCTCAGAGTGGAGCAAAGGGCAGGACCAAGGTCTTGGTGCCGGTGGGACCCCCCCTCAAGACTTCTAGGGAATTTCCGGCACTCACCCCCAGCCTCCCCAAATGTGGGGGTCATGCGCTGCCCATGTACTTCAATCTCGTTGTCCTGTGAAACTGAGCTAGAGATAAAGGGAGACTAGTCTCTCTCACAAAACACTGTGTGTTTCTAGATGGGACTCAGAAGTAATGTGAGAATGGTGTTTCTGGTGATATTTTGAGTGGATCTCCACTTCCAGTGTCAACTAGAGTAGGAAGTAAAGATGGAATGTGCCATTAAAATAGTTAACCAAAACTGGTTGGACATAAGGGATGACCAAAGATTGGGTTTGTTCTTATTTTACATTTCCAGCTTGCTTTTACCTCATTGTAAGTCCACTCAAAGCTATTTCTCAGACTCCACTTTAGTGACAACTGTCTGCTGCCAGTTCTTGTTGGTCCACAAAAAAAATGTTTTTTTTTCAGAAAGACTTTCTCTCTCTCTGATAAATTTTAAGCCACCTGCTACATTAAACTTATTAGCCCATAAAGGTATCCAGTTACCCAGTTCACGTCTGACGAAGTGGGTATTCACCCACGAAAGCTCACGCTCCAAAACGTCTGTTAGTCTATAAGGTGCCACAGGATTCTCTGCTGCTTTTACAGATTCAGACTAACACGGCTACCCCTCTGATACAGTTACAACAAGGTTAAAGTTGTAGTGCAAATGGGATGTATCCATATCTCTGTAAATGGGTTATAACACTTGACCTGCTTTAGTTTACTGAATCTGGCAGTTCCTTGACTGTGTGCTCCCTCCAAAATTCCTTAGCAGTCTGACTTTGAATGTGGCTAATAAGACATTTATTTTCTCTCCAACTATTTGTTGCAGCATTTTTATGTATGTGTGTCAAAATATTCTGCTTTCATGTTGTTGCTCCCCTTAAAAAAAACCAGTTCTGAACACGTTTGACATTTTGCAGGCTAGGAATCTGAATGTTTCAGTTCAGGTTATTTAAGCTCGTTATATTTCAGCATGTTCTCTTTTTTATGCTTAGAACTATTGCCCAGCTCTTAAGCTGTATCAGTCAAGGAGTTCAGTTTTACACTGATAAATTAAAAATAAAAATAAAAAAGCGGGGGACATGCAAATTTCCAACTCCTTCCATCATTTATATTGTTGCTTTTACATTTCTATATTCAGCTATCACTGTTATTTGCATATAGTATATTCTGGATAACAGAACACTGAAATATATTTTTTTAAGACTAGAGAGATGATGATAGGGAGGTAGAAATATTATTGGAACAGCAAGATGGAATGGCATGCAACAAGATTTTTTTGTAATTGTTTCTAAGTTGTTTGTCACTTATACATGATTTTCCTAAGCAGCTCAAACACTCTCACATCACTGAGCAAGTATATAATGGCAGTGATAGAAAGGAAGACTTCACTGTTCTGTTCCCTGACAGTACTTGCCCTGGGCATGCCGTCTTTCTGTCTCACTTTCTTTCTTTAAGCATAGACAAATTCAACATTTCTTTAACAATCTGTTTTGTAATGTGTCCACACAAGTCTGAATATCTCTGTCTAGTCAAACATACAAATCATATTCAGACCGCAATTTATTTTTTTAAATATAGACCATTCACATTAATTCATGTTATTCTTCCTAATAATATTAATCATGATTGTTATTGCAACTAATTAGATAAGATTGTTATTCTAAGCAGCAGCATCTCCTTACAGTACCGTTCCAGAAGTTGTTGCAAAGATAACACCATGGCAGGAAATATGTCATCAGTGTCATTTCCAGCATGGTTAATAATGGTCCAATCTTGCTTCTACAGAAGCTGGTGGCCAAATTTCCATTGGGATCAGGATATAAATTTCTAAAGTCCCTTGCATGGATAATATACTTCTCTTAATACAACAAATACATTTTGGTTGAATTAGATAATCACCTTGAAATGTTATCAGTCATTTTATCCCTGAAATGTAAGGTGATAAAAAAGTTACTATTCAAGAACCCATAGCAGCATGGGGTGCAGATTAATTTTTCCTGTAATGTTGAAACCACGGGGTGCAGATAACAAAGTATATTTCACCATGCTGCTGCACTAATCCCCATGAACCCCAAATCAGAGGATTAAAGATGAATCACTTCACATTGGAGTAAAAGGATCTTTAATTTCTTTTCTTTGTTTTTTGGTCCTGTAAACAATTTTAGTGGCAACAACGAAGCTGAGTCTGAGTAAACAGAATATATTTCGGGTTTCTTGTATATACAGAAGAAAGCTAAAGTTAGAAAGCAGTATGAGACTACAGGAGCACCTATGGAGCAAAGTTGTGGAAACCATGGCCATAACAATACCCTTATCTTAAAGAGACATCCACTGAATGCAGAGAATTTACATTTTGATTCATCTATGAACTTTAGAGAAAAAAACAATTTTATACAAAAATAATGTGCCTTTTTAAAAAAAGGTCCAAGTGGATTTCATTTTTCTGTGATTAAAATGTATGTGCTCCCTTAGGATTAAAGCATAGACAATATCTGTTATTACTTATAATTATTTTAACTACTTGTTTAAGATGCTGGGTTTGTAGTTTATTCTCAAATGCCTCTTTGAAAATAAGTTCTCAGGAAAAACAAGAGTATAATTAATAAACAGCCTGTATCAACGGTCTCTGGCTCCATCTTGTGGTCTGTTGTGTTGCTTCACCCTGAAAAACAACTTTTTTTTTTTAAAGCAGCAAAGACTATGGATGAAATTCTAGCTGCGCTGAATTCAAGGAAGTTTACTTTATTTTTATTGTTTTGGCATCGACTTCATTGCAGCCAAAACTTCACTCTATGTTTCTGTACAGGAATAAGCTGGCTTTTCTTTGGAAACCTTTATATTGCTCAACTGTGTATAGCTATATAAGATTACTATAAATTTCTAAAAGCTTTGGGCACAAAACCTTAAAACTGGTCCAAAACCTGTTTTGTGTTTCACTTTTTGTCTCCTCAGGGTTTAAGTAAAGGCTTTTTTCCCCCTAAAATATTATACGAGTACAATATGCAGTTGTACACACAACTGTAAATTAAACAATGGGAACTAACAAATGTCACAATAGCTCATTTTCCTTACACAAATGCTTATTTTGAAGCCAGGGTGGGTGCATAAGCACATTTTATTAGAACAAGTTAGATTACATTTAGACCAGTTTTAAGAATGTAGCCTTAAAAGTTTAAAGTATCTCTTCTGGGTTCTGTTAAATCCATAGTCTGATTCCCCTCAGGAAATTCAGCCGTAAATATTGTTCAGCCTCTTTAATCAAACATTGTAAGCCTGCATTATTCTGGCTTTCTGGGATTTGTGGAAAGAGGTTCTGTTCAATTTGCTGCCAGGCCAAGCTAGCAGGACACATGAGTCACTGAGGGGTAGTATTTTGGAAATGAGCTGTAGAAGTAGCTCCTCTATATAGGAATAGGAAAATATAAGGAATTTATGTAGACTCATCAGCTTGGAAAATACTTAAGTGCTTACTGTTGTTAGGTGACAAAAATACAAAGGTAGAACAGTAGATCCTGAAATAAGTAACTGACTTTTAGATTGAATTATTGGTAGCATTTTAATACTGGAACTTCCTTTTATTATTCCATTCTTTTATTCAGAAAGACACTGGCAGTAATGGGCTGTGAGGTTGAGTTAAGTATATCTGTTACAGCTGCAAGGGGTCCATATTGAATAAAAACTTTCACTTCTGATTTATTAAGCTTTCATGGGAACATCTGCCCTAAAATCAATCTTCCTTGCTTTTTCCCTTCTTGGCTGCTTACAGTGCTAAAGAGGTTGTATTTTTTTAGCTGAAAGGCAGTGCTAAGCTTCACTACTTAAATATATGCCTGATATGTGGCTCACATCAAACTAGCCTAACCTTCTCACTGAGCAATAGAGATAACAGCTGAGAGGATGTGGCCTTTTGACTACTTTCCACTGTTGACTGTCAAGGGGCTGATTTTATGGGCCCATTCTTTGAGCAGAGTATCTGAACATTGCCAGCAGGCACCACAAGACTTCAAGAATCTATAGTGTCTGCCAAATTCTATTAGCTTTCCCAGTATATGCTTAGAGGTATACCTTTACCGTAAAATGATAGCGTACAAGAGAAGGGCTTTTTCAGTGTTCACATTTAGAAGAAAAATCATACCTCCTCTATAAGCAAAGTAGTGCCTGTGCTTTTGCCTTTTCAGCTTAGTGTTACTCTTTCTTATGATTAATGTCCTTTGGTGGTAGTTGTTGCTTAGTTATCTCCTATATTGTAAGGTGGTGGAGTGGCCTCCATTTGATGCTGACAGGGAGGAACCACTCCCCGCTCCCTGGTGAGTGGAGCCAGGCTTGGCCTGCCCCTTGTGTCAGAAGCAGAGGGACAGAACAGGAAGTATAAGAGGCAGGACTTCCAGCTCAGTTGAGGGAGAGCCATGGAAGGAGTTGGATGCCTGTGCCTTGCTGCTGAACCAGGGATTGAGTTGTCCCAACCCCCTGCCTCTTGAGAGCCAGAAGAGCTGCCACCTGGCAAATACCCCAAGGAGGTGCAGGAACTGCTGACTGTTGAGTATTCCAAGGAGCCTGAGGGATCATGAGCAACAAAATCCTACAAACAGGTAAGGGTAGAAAGTAGCCCAGGGAAACCAGATATTAGTCCGGTTGTGTTGCTGAAACAACTGTCATCAAGTTTTGATAGGATCCCCACCACTGTTAGGGCCCTGGGCTAGGACCCAGTGGAGTAGGGTGGGCTTGGGTCCTCCTACCCCCTGCTACCAACTCCACCCTTGTGTGGGAGCCTACCCACCTTAGGCGGGATGGCCTATGTTTGGATGTTGTCTGCCCCAGCCAGAGAACCGGCTACAGACTGCTATTGCTCTGCCCTGCCCAGAGGGCTGAGCCTGATTGTGGTGGTTGTCTGCCCCAGCCTAGAGCTGGGTTAAAGACTGCCAATTGCCCTGTCTAGAGGGGCTAGGTCTCTAGACTCTTTACTGATTTACTGTGCTAATGCCCTGTTGAGTGGCATAGTGAAGTGGAATGGCCTTCCTCTGACATTAAGAGGTAGGAACCACTCGAATCCACTACATACATACTTATTCTATTGTTTTTATATTTGCTTGGCAAATATTTACATCTCCTTCTCTCTAAATACCTTTTGTAAGGGTTTGCTTTCTTTTTACTAGAGTTGGGATCAAGATGATGTCTTAATCCCTTCCCTTCTCTCCCACCTCAACAAAATGTGGAGGTGCTCAGATCCAGAGTTTAGGGCCCCTCTCTATTTTTAATGCCACTTATATTTCCAGTAAGAACAATCCCGGATATGTAAATGTCTTCAGTATAGAAGAGTTCTGTGGCACACCAAGAATCATCAAGAACTTCAGACCAGTTGGTATCCTGAATGACAGTGGCATACAATTTCTGTGCCATCTAAATCTCTCTTCCTGAGGCTGAGTCCAAAACTCTGTCCAGTTTAACTGTCATAAAATACAGCCAGGCCCTTACATCAGAGAAGATGGAAGGTACTAAGTGAATTCTAGTGGGGGCAGGCTCTGTCCTCATTGAGTGAATCCATGGAGAGACTGAAAGTATCCACCTAGTCAAAAGCCTACAATATGTTACCTACAGTATGGAGCTCTGTCTGGGAGAAGACACAAGAGAGACCATGATGATGATGATACTCTCCTCAAGCAATCCAAGGGGAGGGAGACCCTTCCCCCATTAACATTTTGGTTTTCCTGATCCTTTCCTCTCCTCGTGCTGGATGTAATACAGTCCTAAGGCTTAGAAACTACTACTGCCACTGAAGCAAAGGAAGTGAGAAAAAGTGGAATCAACTGGAGCTTGTTAATGAGTTTCTTGTCTTCCATTGCTTCCACTCAGATAGCAGGAACGGTTCCTCTAAACCAGGGATTCCCAAACTTGGTTTGTGGCTTGTTCAGGGTAAGCCCCTGGTGGGCCGCAAGATGCTTTGTTTACCTGAGCGTCCATAGGTACGTCCACTCGCAGGTCCCAGTAGCTGTGGTTCACTGTTCCTTACAAACAATAGAACAGAACAGTGGACAACTATTACCAATAGCTAATTTCCTTGTGTACTGAAAATTTAACTAAAACAGCAAATTAAGTGTGACAGGTGGCTGGCAGGGTAAGAACAAAGGTTGGAAAAAGTTCTATAATGAGAACTCAGAGAAGAGAGAGTTTTTTTCTTTTTGTGAAAAAGTGAAAGAAGGACAAAAAACACCCTTTTTTTCTCTCGAACAAAACAGCAAAGTAAAGAGTTCTGTCAATTTAGTTAAAATCATTGTCTATAGACGTAAAGTACTTTACACCAAAGTACAAAGAATTATTGTGCTTTTCTAATATCTGATTATGTAAAGAGGACATTTGTAAGTATTGCACATAGTCATGTTTGATTTACTTTCCATCAGTGCACCTTTCACAGTCTTTTGAGGAAAAATGCATTCCTTCACCTTCCAGGTTCTATTTGCATTCTTTTAATCCATGAATTCTGATAAATGCAAGGACCCACTTCCCTTAAGAAAATGCAGCTCTAGGCATTGCTGTAGGGTATGTCCTCTAAATAGGTCGGTTAGGTAGCTTAGTCATTCTTGATGCATTCCCCAAGGAGAAGACACAATGAATTAATGTTCTTCTCTTACCATTAACCCTGTACACGCTTCTGATCTACATTTAATATTAGTTCAAGGTCATGGGGGAGAAACCTGCAATGGCTACCAATTTGTTTATTGTAGATGTTGTCTTCACCATAAGGCACCTCATGAGATTTAAGATGGGGGCATGGGTTGCTGGGGAGGCCGAGATGCATAATGCAGTAATATCCCAGTTTTAGGAACCACTGTGACACATAAAACTCTGCCAAACTCGGTGGTGCCTGAACTAATATGGTGATGTGGGGCTCCCTCAGTCTCTCCTGTTGATGCTATTGCACCCTGGACAAATAATAAAAAATTAAGGGGAGCAGGCTTCTGGGTCTTCCACCTCCCTGGTGAGTGCTCTAACAGTAGCCAGGCACTCCCACCCCCCATCCTCATTTGCTCTTTTGAGTGCAACCTGTATAGTTTCTATTATGCTGTTACAAAACCACAAGCAGCAGCAGAAACTCACCAATGATGTCAGATGCTTGCTTAAAGCTGTATTGCTGTATATTACCAATTGTATTCATGCTTATGAACATGTAATCCAAGGGTGTCCAACCTGTGGCTCCAGAGCCACATGCGGCTCTTCAGAAGTTAATATGCGGCTCCTTGTATAGGCACCGACTCCAGGGCTGTAGCTACAGGCACCAACTTTCCAATGTGCCGGGGGGTGCTCATTGCTCAACCCCTGGCTCTATCATAGGCCCTGTCCCCACTCCGATCCTTCCCATCCCCTCCCATGAGTTTGCTATGTCCTCGCTCCTCCCACCTCCTGAGCCTCCAAGAAACGGCTGATCTGGAGAAGGGAGAGGGAGGCACTGATCGGCAGGGCTGCTAGTGGGTGGGAGGTGTTATCTTTCCCCATTCATTATATAAGAGATTAGGTGCCTAACTCAGGCTTATTGAATCACAGTGATTTTCTAGATATCAAACTCCTTGTGTGCATCCAGGCCAAAATGAATTGGCAATAAAAGCAAACAAAACAAAACAAACAAACAAACAAAAAAAACCCACTTCCAGCAATTGATGGTGTTTTTCTTCTGGTTTCTTGCCAGAGGAGACTCTGATGGAGTCTTGCCTCCCTTTTCTGGTTTATGATCCAGATCAGCTCCTACTCTATTTCCAAACAGCTAAAGGAGCTATTTCAGGCTGCTCTGCATTCATTTCAGGTGACCACAGATGTCCATGCCCATAACTTCATGCAAATCTTGTTTCTTAATGAGAGCACTGTTCCCCTCTGCTGTTATTGCCCATTTTTATCTTAACATAACATCTTTTCAGGTTGAAATTTAATTCAACAGGCCCTAGTTTTTGTCCAGTCAGACTATCATGCCCCAACTATACCTCCTTTTCAGTTTTTGTTAATTGTCCTCCTTTTCTAATGCTAGAAACCTGGAAACTCTTCTTTAGGCTTTGCTGCTTCACAGAAATTAATTCTAAATTGACATTTGATAGAAATATCTTTATGTTTCATGTCATCTTAATATTGCCCAAGGTCCCCTTTGCCCTACAGGAGAATATCTATTTTTGGCTTAATCTATGTTCCCTTCCCCCCGATGTAGTGATTCTGGGCCTCTGCAAAGTGTCCTGACCCTAGGTCTTCAGTTATCTCCCTGTGCAAGGAAAAGGCCTGGGTAGAGAGTCTTGAATTGTGGAAGTCAATGAATGGCTACGCAGATGGTGTTGGAGAAAAGGCTTTGGATTCTTTGACCATGGGAAGGTGTTCCAAGAAGGAGAAGTGCTAGGCAGAGATGGGCTCCACCTAATGAAGAGAGGGAAGATCATCTTCCCAAGCAGGCTGGCTAACCTAGCGAGGATGGCTTTAAACTAGGTTCACCAGGGAAGGAGACCAAAGCCCTGAGGTAAGTGGAGAAATGGGATACCGGGAGGAAGCATGAGCAGGAGAGTGCAAGAGAAGAGGACTCCTGTCTCATACTGAGAAAACGGGATGATCAGCATGTTATCTTAAGTGCCTATACACAAATGCAAGAAGCCTGGAAAACAAGCAGGGAGAACTGGAAGTCCTGGCACAGTCAAGGAATTATGATGTGATTGGAATAAGAGAAATTTGGTGGGATAACTCACATGTACTGGAGTACTGTCATGGATGGATATAAACTGTTCAGGAAGGACAGGCAGGGCAAAAAAGGTGGGGGAGTTGCATTGTATTAAGAGCGCAGTATGACTGCTCAGAGCTCCAGTATAAACTGCAGAAAAGCCTGAGAGTCTCTGGATTAAGTTTAGAAGTAGAGATCGGGGGAGGTCCTGGATGGCTGGAAAAAGGCTACTGTAGTGCCCATCTTTAAAAAAGGGAAGAAGGAGGATCCAGGGAGCAACAGGTCAGTCAGCCTCACTTAAGTCCCTGGAAAAATAATAGAGCAGGTCCTCAAGTAATCAATTCTGAAGCATTTAGACAAGAGAAAAGTGATCAGGAACAGTCAGCATGGATTATCCAACGGCAAATCATGCCTGACTAATCTAATTGCCTTCTATGAGGATATAACTGGCTCTGTGGATGAGGGGAAAGCATTGGATGTGTTATTCCTTGACTTTAGCAAAGTTTTTGATATGGTCTCCCACAGTATTCTTGCCAGCAAGTTAAAGAAGTATGGGCTGGATGAATGGACTTTAAGGTAGATAGAAAGCTGGCTAGATTGTCGGGCTCAACAGGCAATGATCAAAGGCTTCATGTCTAGCTGGCAGCCGGTATCAAGTGGAGTGCCCCAAGGGTCAGTCCTGGGGCCAGTTTTGTTCAATATCTTCATTAATGATCTCAAGGATGGCGTGGACTGCACCCTCAGCAAGTTTTCAGCTGACACTAAACTGAGAGGAGTGGTAGATACTCTGGCGGGTAGGGATAGGATACAGAGGGACCTAAACAAATTAAAAGTTTGAGCTAAAAGAAACCTGATGTGGTTCAACAAGGACAAGTGCAGAATCCTGCACTAAGGACGGAAGAATCCCATGCACTGCTACAGACTAGGGGCTGAACAGCTAGGCAGCAGTTCTGCACAAAAAGACCTACGGGTTACAGTGGATAAGAAGCTGGATATGAGTCGACAGTGTGACCTTTTTGCCAAGAAGGCTAATGGTATTTTGGGCGATATAAGTAGGGGCATTGCCAGCAGATTGAGGGACATGATCATTCCCCTCTATTCAACATTAGGGAGCCCTCATCTGGAGTACTGTGTCCAGTTTTGGGCCCCACACTACAAGAAGGATGTGAAAAAATAGAAAAGAGTCAGGCGGAGGGCAACAAAAATTTTTAGGGGTCTGGAGCACATGACTTATGAGGAAAGGCTGAGGGAACTGGGATTGTTTAGTCTGCAGAAGAGAAGAATGAGGGGGGATTTGATAATTGCTTTCAACTACCTGAAAGGGGGTTCCAAAGAGGATGGATCTAGACTGTTCTCAGTGGTACCAGATGACAGAACAAGAAGTAAGGGTCTCAAGTTGCAGTGAGGGAGGTTTAGGTTGGATATTAGGAAAAACTTTTTCACTAAGAAAGTGGTGAAGCACTGGAATGGGTTACCGAGGGAGGTGGTGGAATCTTCTTCCCTAGAGGATTTTAAGGTCAGGCTTGACAAAGCCCTGGCTGGGATGATTTAGTTGGGAATTGATCTTGCTTTGAGCTGGGGATTGGATTAGATGACCTCCTGAGGTCCCTTCTAGCCCTGATATTCTGTGATTCTATGATCTCTACTCTTCTCTTCTCTTTTAGGACTAATATAGAAAGGTGCTGAGCACCTTCCATACTAAGCATCCACAGCTTTTGAAGTCAGTGGGAATGGAGAGTGTTCTTCACCCTGCAGGAGGCAACCAGAACCTTGCACCTTAATTATCAATCAGTCCTTGTTACTGTCCTCTTCAGCAATTTCTCAGTCTGGACTCCTGACTAGAGGTGTCAAGTGAATCACAGGTGTGACAAACAGTGATTTAACAGCCCAGGCTCCATTTTTGTAGCACTATCAAGCTGTATATATATAGAAAAAAATAAAAAAACCAAAAACCAAAACAAACAAAGAATCTGTAATTTAAGAGATCAATCTTTTTAATTTGTGATAAAGTCTAGTAGCTCAATTACCACGCTGTGGTAACTGTGGGAATATGTCAACTTTTTAACTGTAATTACTGTGCATATTTTCTGTCCCATTCTTCCTGGTGTATAACAGCGTTTCTAGTAACGAACACTGTGATACACAAAATGACCCTGCAAATAAAAACAAAATAACATTGTTACCAGATTTTGGCCCAATCCTTCACTGACTTTCCAGGACTCAGATAGTAGCAGCTCAAACAACAAGATAATGAGCACAGGATAAATATGCCTAAATAGGTGAACAGATAGGGAATTAAACTCTCAACAATAGTTAATGAGAGTTTGGCACTGAGTAAGGACTACAATAAAAATATTCTCACATGCTTAAACGCAAACATATTCTTAAGTGCTTTGTTGAATAAGGGCCTATCTGAGAACATTTCTATATCATTCGTATCATCCCTATGGCATTGCAATCAAATTTTCCCAGTTCAGTCACAGGTACCAGAGACTTTGCACTTCATTATCTACCCTTCTTGTGCCTGAAAAAAGAGACTATACCCAAACCTTTATATAAATTTACTCCTCAAAATCTTTTTAGTATAAAGTCGTCTTATATTAGCAATATGGCAACTGCAACTATTATTATAGCTTGTGAAGTTAAACTGGTATCCTATTAAAACTGGTATGGGTTAATTTCTGACGGTATTAACAGGGGAATAAGGAATTTATCTCTGGGATAATTAAGTTAAGGATGTTTCTATGGGACTACCCAGACAGGGAAAAACTGATGAATAGTCTTGTTTGAAGCAATAATGTGTATCGCTATGGTTCCTAAATACTTAGGTCCAGATCATAAAACATCCATTGACACCCACAGAAGTTAAGAATTTACATACTCTTGAAAATCTGGACCTTACTACTTCTTCCTTCCATTCTAACCAAATTGTTTTTGCCCCACTAAAGGCTGACATGAAAACAAAAGGAAGTTGAGGGATTATTAAAGAGCAAAAATGAAAACCAAAAATCCAGTCTACTGCTTCCAATAGAGATTGGCGTTCACTCTAGTAAAAGCATTCAGCTTAGAAACTTGATTCTGTGGAAAAAAAGTATTTATTCTGAATGACGTAGTAAGCAAATCAGTTCAGACTTAAGTACATCTAATTAGAGTTAGGTCATTTGAAACATTGAAAGGCAATGTTTCAAGTACTCAGTATAATTTACTAATGAAGTTTTATCAGGAATAAAGTCTGTTTAATTAGGAAGATAAATTATTCTCAGCTGTAATCAGCTAAAGATCAAATCAAGTCATTATCAAAGCACATCAATTACAAAACATATATTTGTGTGGCAAAATTCAGAATTATTAGGGCATGCTTCTACTTCTCTCTTTTTGAATTAAGTATAACAATATTACAAAGTTTTAATTACTTAACAACAGAGATATGCCATTCTTCCATTGAGGAAATAAAGACAGCTGTAGGAAATTATCAGAAATGCATGGCTACTGTAGGTTGCAGATATCTCATTCAAAATGGTCACTGTTTCACACATTTGCAAATCTCATTAGAAAGAGCAATGATTTATATAGTAATAAGAAAGGGTGATCGTATACTAAATCATTACATATGAGATAGAATATGGTAATGATTCTCTGAAATATTTTAAAGTATATTATATTAAAAGGTCATATTTCCAAGCTTTTTTTTCTGCAACTATGAGGTCTAGAAACTTTTTAAATGAAACTTGAGAGTCTCACATAATCACATGACTCTAAAGTTCATAGACAAATATTGAGAGACTTGCTAGAGTTGACAACATGGAAGTATCACTCATCCAGTTAGCTTAATAAGAACCTTATCCTGTGACCAGTTGTTTATCCATCGACTCTGAAGTCATTAAAATATAAAGACCACAGAAGAATGGTGATTTTGAATGCCAAGTTTTTTGAGTGCCCAACCTGATGTACCTCAAAGGGACTTGATTTTCAGAAAGTACTAAGGTTCAGATTCACAACAGTACTCAGATGCCTAAAACCCATATTTAAGTTCCTAAACTGGATACTTGGCACTTAAGTTTCAGTTTTGACTCCATTATGAAGCATAAAACTCCTGCCAAGCCCTATAGGTGACTACATTCACTGAGCACCTAAATTTTCAGGGTAAGAGAACCGTAGGTGCCCATGTTTCTGTCTCTGGGCACATGCACTGCTACCTTCCTCTAGACAGCCAGATGTCTATTTTCTGCCTCAGCCTCAGAGTAATTCATACACCAGGGGAAGATAGGTGGCTGCCTAAGTCATGTGTGGGGACCAATACTGTAGGCATGCTCAGAGGCTGCCTATGGGATCAGGCTCCATTCATAATCTGGCTATAGGGGGAGGTAGTGGTACTGCTTATAATTTTGAGCCCAGTGATTGATTACAGTACTCACATGGGAGGTGGGAGAACCACGTTCAATTTCACCCTCTCTGCCGGAGGGGGAGAAAGGATTTGACGGTGAATGCTCTAACCACTGGACTATGGGATATTCTGATGTATGGCTCCCTCAATCTCTCCTGTTGAAGCTGTTCCACTGTGGATGAATACTTAAATAGTCATTCAGCCAGAGAAGGAGAATGACTTTGTAGCCCAGTGGTCAGGGTACTCACCTGGGAAACCCCAGTTCTCTGCACCACTTTCATTTGTTATGCAGAATGCAACAGCTTCCAGAGGAGAGACTGAGGGAGTATCATCAGAATATCTCATAGTCCAGTAGTGACAGCAGTCACCTGAGATGAGGGAGGCTCCCTCTTCAAATCCTTTCTCCCTTTCTGGCAGAGAGAGGGGAACTGAACCTGGGTCTCCCACATACCATGTGAGTGCTGTAATCAATGGACTCAAAGTTATAAAACAGACAGAGGCAGCAGCACCACCACCTCTTCCTCCTGCTGGTATTGCCGCTTTGTGTGTAATGAGACAAGTGTCTAGCTTATTAGTTCAAGAAATGCCTTAGGCACCTATACTGACTGACTTCAGACAGCTGGCTCCTGTCCATAGCTTGCTAAGCAGATATAGGTACTTCTCTGCAGCCCAGATTTAGACATGAATCTCTGTGAGAGGGGCATGGTTTAGTACATACCCTTTTCACTGACTGCTTCCACTCGCTAGCTTCAGCAGTTCCCCACCTACCATGTTGGCTTTTGTAGATTGCATTTGGAGGTAGCTGTCTCTCTCCATTCATGGTATAGGGAGTAGTGACGGGGTGCTAACCTCACAAAAGGCCTGGAGAGGTTCAAGTGCCCAGGCAGGCCAATTAGCTGCCCAGGCTGCACCTGAAGAGCCAGGGAGCCAGCCATGAATTGGAAATAGGCTCAGCAGGGAGGAGCAGGAGGGGCCTGTGGGGTTAACATCTAGTGGGGTTTGACTGGCCTGGCTAAGTTTTTTTTATGGATTTGCCAGTTCCCCCCCCCCCAAATGTAATCTTTTGTGTTTTTTTTATGTGGGTCTAAATATTTACATTATTATCACAATACACTAGGATCTCTAAAGTTAAAAGTTTCTGTGTCCAGCTCAAGATGCTGCAGTGTTCCCACTTCTGCAGTTTAATAGGCAGCAGGTTTAAAACACATAAAAGGAAGTTCTTCTTCACGCAGCACACAGTCAACTTGTGGAACTCCTTACCTGAGGAGGTTGCAAAGGCTAGGACTATAACAGCGTTTAAAAGAGAACTGGATAAATTCATGGAGGTTAAGTCCATAAATGGCTATTAGCCAGGATGGGTAAGGAATGGTGTCCCTAGCCTCTGTTTGTCAGAGGATGGAGATGGATGGCAGGAAAGAGATCACTTGATCATTGCCTGTTAGGTTCACTCCTTCTGGGGCACCTAGCATTGGCCACTGTCGGTGGACAGATAGTGGGCTAGATGGACCTTTGGTCTGACCCGGCACGGCTGTTCTTATGTTATAAGCAATAACAGATAAAAACTGTTGAAAATACAATAGCTGATTGCCCACCAACAAGCAAGTGCATCACATATGTGTGTATGGGGATGAGGAGAGAGGATTTGAATCATGCGAGAGTGAGAAGACTTGCAAGGCATATTAAATAATGGAAGATTAGGGTAATGATGGAATTGATCCTAATACACTCCTGGGAAAAAAACACTCATATCAGAAACTCCACATTCAATGGCAAGTGACTAAATGAAGCAGACTACAAAAGGCTGGCTAGCAAAATGTGCTGATAAAACAAATCCCTGTTTGTTATCAATGATTTTAATCAATCTTACTTATATGTGTTATCTTTCTAGATACTGTAAGTGTCTATTTAAGGGGTGTGGACTGTGGAGTTGCCTTGTGGTTGGGATTGAGGTGGGCTTGCCTTGTTGTGTGTTGGAAAAACAACAAGGAGTCCAGTGGCACCTTAAAGATTAATAGATTTATTTAGGCATAAGCTTTCGTGGTTAAAAAAAACAGTTCTTCAGTTGTGCGTTGGGATACTGTTTGTTTTGCATTTCAGAGGTGGTAACCCTAGGAGCTTGTTTAAAGCCCAGAAGCTGTGATTAGTGAGAGGTTGCAAGGAAGTAGTCTACAGTCTCTGGCAGGAGGGAGCTTGGTCTGGCACATCCAGATGGCGGGGGGGAGGAAGCCAGATAAGTAGGTAGAAGCCCAGGGAAACAGCAGCAAGTGTTAGGACCGTACAGACCTTGTCTGTTTGTCATAGGGTCCCTTGGCTGGAACCCAGTGTAGCAGGAGGGCCTGGGTTCTCCTGACAGCCATCAGGAAGTGGTACAGGGCATTAGAGATGGCAACCGGACAACTGGTCTGGAAGGACTTTGATTTTCCTGGAAGGGGAGGACCTTAGTGACCTGGCTGCAGGCCAAGCCACGAACAAGAAGCTGCAGCTCTGGGAATGAGAGGGACCGCAGTGTGAAAGAGATAATGGGAAGAGACACAGCCAGAGGAAGTCAATGCCTGGTAAGAGCTAATCCCCAGAGCAGCCAGAAGGAGGCATCCCTTGCATTGAGTAGACCCTGTGACAGGAGCCTAACACAGCTTTGTGGATAACAGTGTTGTTCCTGTGATTTTTTTATGAGACTAAAAGTTAGGTGCTGTGACACTCAGCATTGCAATTCTAAGCCTCTTTGTGGACCCACCCTTAGTGGAAATCAAGTCTCTTTAAGGTGTCTCAAGTTGGGCATGTCTCCACTTTTGTGCCTGCACCCTGTGTTTAGGCTGGTATAATAAAAAGAATCTCCCATGCCTTCTTTTGCTGGATCATCCAAGTGTCTTTATTTACAGCATTGGTGCAGTTCCTCCCAACAGCTAGCACCCCACAGACCCTCCCCAGTGTCTCCCACCTTTGAGACTTCCCTCTTTAGTAAGGAAACAGCAATACTACCCTCCTGTCTCCTCCCAGTATAGCCTCCTCACTGAGGTTTGTTCAGGGTTTTTATAGCCCTCCTGTGCCTCAACCCAGCTGTCTGCACTCAGTTCAGCGTGTTCTTCTGAGCCAGCCCTGATTAGGGCTTGCAGCTGGGCTCACTGCTGAATACCTGTGTCTCTACCTTGGCCTCCTGACCAGAGAGTAGACTCCAGTCAGCATTTTGGCAGGGCTTTAAAGAGGGTTTTACCCCTGCCCTGCCACAGGGCACCAAAAAAGCATTAGTCACTTCTGAAGAGTTGGCCTAGTGTATTTCCTTCCTTCCTTCCTTCCTTCCCCCATGTATTTGTCCCCCTTTAATATGAGGACTTTATTAAATATTCATAATACTTAATTTAAAATATAACTTGGTGCCAGTATGTACAGTTGAACTAACCTGGTTTACTCTCTGCCCCTTAGGTTATACTTGATAATTGGTGTTTTAGGGCATGATGCCCATGCATAAAGTATGTTTGTGTGGGAGGGTGACAGACCAAAAAATCCCAAGGAATCATTAAAATCAAGCCAGGTCCTCAAGGGCACACATTAAGAATAGTCTTTTCAAAGCTGTTGTTTCCAGATTATGATAGCTCTACCTCACTTTTTTTCAGACTGATTTAAGCATTGATGAGTTCCAGAATCAAAATGCTCAACACCTCACAGGTTTAGGCTCTTACTGAGATGACTGGATGAGTCCTATATTAGTGCCAAATCTCATACATCTCAAAATATCTGGCATTTTTTCTTAAAACCCCAGCTTCTGCAGTCATGTGATTTTGTCAGAATCTTAGCATCTTTAAAGAAAAAGAGAGAGAGAGTTTCAAGACCTCATAGTTGCAGAGAAAAGTTTGAAAATGTGATCTTTAAAGGCTCAAAAGCCAGAAAGCAAATAAAAAGTATTTAAGTATCATGAATTTGAGGCCATCACTCATGATTGTTGAACAATTGAGGTTGGCAGTTAGATTGGATTATTTTGACTAAGATTTTTTCCCCCCAGCCTCAGGAATTATTCTCCAGAAATAACATTTTCAAAAGTGTATGTCATTTACTGCTTTTGAAAAATTAATCTTATTATAATAATAAATCATATATTGTAGGGATTAAAAATAATAATAGGAGATATACCTATCTCCTAGAACTGGAAGGGACCTTGAAAGGTTATTAAGGCTAGCCCCTGCTTTCACTAGCAGGACCAAGTACTGATGTGTGCCCTAGATCCTTAAGTGGTCCCCTCAAGGATTGAGCTCCTAACCTTAGGCTTAGCAGGCCAATGCTCAAATCACTGAGCTATTCCTCCCCACAATTATTCCCTACTTATTTTAGGGAAGTTCTTATACAAGAAGTCAGACTGGATCTTCACAATGGTCCCTTCTGGCATTGGAGTCTATGAATCCTAGGTGTTTTTGCTGCAGCAGTCTTGTTTATGCTTTGTCAAGAGACAGACATGTTAGCTTCACTGTTATACTGGGACATTAGTGACTGTGTTGTTTTGTTTCAGGCCTAACAGATTATTTTTATTTTATCTTTTCAGGAATTATGTCTAACATTGTCAGCTTATATACAAGTTGATCAGGAGGTCATGCAAAACTACAAATTGTAACGATATTAATCTTGTGTTTAACTTAAAGCATAGTACTTAGTGATTGCATAATGAGTTCCTAAGGAGGATTAGGATGTATTGCATATACCTCAATGTCAATACCTCTGGAATATTAAGGAGCAGTATTGATGAGATCCAAAAGACATCCCATACAGCCCTCTTTAATCAGAAAAAGGGTGGTTGACATGTTGGAATGAAAGGAAGAAATTTTAATACTTTAACCAGATTTCCTCAGGGTTGTGATGTGGCTACACCAGCTACTTGTGGACGTAATCTAAAAAAGGAAAAAGACTGAATGCCTAGACTTTGTTTCCTCTTTCTAATCATAGAAGATTATGGTTGGAAGAGACCTCAGGAGGTCATCTAGTCCAGTATCTGATCTTCTTTCACCACTATCTCACCAACTTGAAAGCAACCCCAAAGAAATAAAAATTTGTTACTGTGGATTTAGAAGGGTTTTATGTTCTTCATTCAGTTCCAAGTGGAAAAAGTATCCACATAAGTAAACTACAACTGGTACTAAAAGCCAACTTTATTAGGTATCTTAATAAAAAGGTCAAGTTTGTAGGGTGACTTCCACCTGTGTATTCAGGGCTAGTGCACAGCTCCACAACAAGTAGGAGTGAAGGCCTTCTTGTACCTCTTGTTAACATTTCTTTGGAGTAGGAGGGGTGAGGTGGAGAAGCAGAGAATGACACTGGTGGAGCAACTATGCAGAGATTACTCTATGTTCCCTAGGTCTTAGACAGGGTTACTATGCCAGCCTATAAACTGGAATAGGAAGTGGGATTGCACTTCAGTGCAGCCCCCTAATCTTGCGTTATGAGGTTGAATTTCAACTCCTCAAACTTTCATTGTCATAAAGCTAAATTAATGGGTATTTATGCCAACGGAGTGACTTAATGCCTATATTTGAAGCCCTAACTTTTGTGGCCTGGATCAGAGTGAATGACACTTATGCTGGTACTTTTGCATCTGCAGTTTGGCTGCCACCCAAATCTGAGTAGTTCCACAGTTTTTTCCTACCTGAGTGTAGCCAAAAATTTGGGAGTCAGAAGGGAAGTTCTTCAATGATTGCTTGGTTTTACCTCAGCAAATTATGAAGCATATGCAAAAATGTAGCTGTGAGGGGGCTTGCAATGACACTAGCTTTGTGGCACTTGTTTCAGATAGAGGACTTTTATCTTCCTACCTGCCAATCCAGTATTTATCACATTTCTACACCGGGATATACAGAAAATTAACAGAAAACAATTTTGCCATAAATTTGTACATTTGTTTATTAGATTTTTTATTTTATTTTATTTAATTTTTTTTTACTCACTCTACAAACCAGGTGAGTCTACAGAAACATGCAAAAGCTATTGTCTCAGGTTTCCCCGCAAAAGAGCTTTCAGCCTCACTTCTGCACTGCTCTTCTTTCAGGGCAGTTCAAAAATCTTTATGCTGTCTGCGGTTATTCAAGGAAGATCTGCTACCACAGTTGCTCTGTATAGAAGAACTTCCATTTTCAATTATTATTTAGCTAAAATTTCAGTCATTGGGAGGATTTTATTGCAGTAGAACTGTGGATCCACGGCTCTGATTATAATTACACCTTAGCTCTGGTTCTATGTTGAGGGGATAGTTAGCTTCAGAAGGTTAATATTGTGTAGGTTACTTGCCACCTAATGACAAGAAAAGCTTAGCAGTCTTTTGTTCAAGCTCATTTAACGTTTCTGCTTGTAAGGTTTCACTCAGAAATCTGCAAAATAAGCAGTGGCAGCCAATTACTCAAGTTAAGTGGGGAGTGAGGATGCATCATTTACTCTTAGGCCTTCATTAGGTTTGATCCTGATGTCTCTGGAAGATGGTAGAAAAATTGTAGCCTGCCAAAGGATAAAGAGGGGGAGGGGAAAGTCAAGATACATCCAGTCATTGTAAGGCCAAAATGGGAATAGAGATTCATGTTGGGGAGATTTTCAGTGGCACAGAGGAAAATTAGGTGTCCAACTCTTATTAACTTTCAGTGGGAGAGGACATCCTCATTGTCCTTTGTGCCTCCCTGTAACCGCACGGTACTAACCCCTGCAACACCTCCTGGGAATTAGCTCTCCAGCCATCAGAGAACCCTCTGCAGGCCACTGTCCCGCTTTCGCCAGGACCCCATGTCCCTCCCGACCCGGTGCCTCTTGCATGCCAGGGTGCTGCCCCCTGGCAGTACACCCCAGGGAACTCCCACCTCCTACTCCACCTCATCTCAGTCATAGGCTACTTCCAGTCACCAACTAGCCCCCATTCCCTGGGGCAGAATGTAGTATAAGCCACTCATTACAGACAAGGTTAGGTTTGGACCTGCTGCCTCTACCTATAGCAGAGCTGCCCTTCTGTAGCCCTAGTATCCTCTAGTGAGCCCTTACTTCAGCCTGCAGCTCTGCTAGGCTGGAGCTCCCCAGCTCCCTGGCCCTTCCCCAGTGCTGCTCCACCCTCGGTACCTTCCTCAGCTCCCAGGCAGCCTGGTCCCTCCCTCTCCAAAGGTTAGAGAGAAAGCCTCAGAGCATTTGGCTCACAGCCCTTTTGTAAGGGCCAGCTGTGTTCTGTTTGGGGCGTGGCCCCAGCTGAGGCTGCTTCCCCAATCACAGCCCTCTCCTGGGATGTGCTAAGCCCTTTTAGGCGGGAGCAGGGCGACCACCCTGCTACACTTCCCTTTTACCCCACCAAGCCAAAAGGTACCATAAGTTAAAGCAAAGATCATAGAATTGCAATGAAGAACTCCTGTGATCAAGCTGTACAAACTGCTTTGTTGTCAGGTGTTAGGCAAATAAAGCCAAAACAAGAGTTCCACTAACCTTACAAGATGCATGTGACCAGATTATTGGAAAAAAACAAACAAACAATAAACACCATATGCTATTGCACTGTATTATTTCAAAAAAAACATCAGCTTGGTCCTCAGCTGGAATAAGTCTACAGAAATTTACACCAACTGAGAATGTGGCCAAATATGTGATTGTGTAATGAAAGACTATATAGACTGATCCTGCACCAGGATCCATTAGCTCAGCCCCTTACATCTTTACAGATTCCTGCCACAGAGGTAGGTTACAGTGGGCTACACATGAATATCCCACTGCAGGACTGGAGCTTATATCAGTATACTGCATCTATGCCAGAGGCAGAATGAAGATTGAATATGAAACCATCAAAGGGACAGCATCTGACTATGCAGTTTAACCTTGCAACCTTAACAGTCTCTTTTTATTTTTTAATGGAAGTTGCTCATAAAGAAATTGCACAGTTCTAAAATTGTAGGCTGTCATAAATAGATAGTTAAGGGTTAATGTCTCTTTTACCTGTAAAGGGTTAAGAAGTTCCCTTAGCCTAGCTGACACCTGATCAGAGGAACCAATGGGGGAACAAGATGTTTCAAAAGGAAAGAGGGAAGTTTCCTTTATTTAGTCAGTTTCAGTTTCAGCCAGAGTGAAAAAGATCAAGGAACCAGCCTCTTATCAGAGTAGTAAGTTTTAAAAAGGGGTAAATAGGTTTATGTTTATTTTCTTTTGTGACTTGTCTTGGTGCCATTAAGGGAATTATCAAATTGGGTATTCTTGTGTGTATTAAGATTTTTGCCCAGGGGAACAGCCTGTGTTTTCAATCTATTGTCTGTGAGATTAGTTGATATGCTGTCCCCCAGAGGTTTTTTTTTCTCTTTCTTTTACCTTTCTTTTCTGTAATTAAAAGCCTTCTTTTTAAGAACCTGATTGATTTTTTCCCTGTTTTTTTTAGATCAAAGGGAATTGGATCTGGACTCACCAGGGAATTGGTGGAGGAGTCTCTCAAGGCTACCCAAGGAGGGGAAGGTTTTTGGGGGAAAGGAAGTGATCCAGGTACTCAGAAATTCTGGATGGTGGCAATGAGACCAGATCTAAGTTGGTAATTAGGCTTAGAAGTGTCCATGCAGGTCCCCACATCTGTACCCTAAAGTTCAGAGTAGGGGTGAGAACTATGACATAGGGAAAAAAAAACATAACATGCCATTATACTAAATGAGAAGCTGTCATAAATAGATAGCTAAGGGTTAATGTTTCTTTTACCTGTAAAGGGTTAACAAAGGGAACCAAACACCTGACCAGAGGACCAATCAGGAAACTGGAATTTTCAAAGTCAGGGAGGGAATTTTGGGGGTCTGAGTCTTTTGTCTGTCTCTCAGCTATGAGAAGATTCGTTCTATCTTCTAATCTTCTGTTTCCAAATTGTAAGTACAAGTAGAAAAACAATATAGGCTTTTATGTTGTTTTGGTTGTATTTACATGTGTGTAGCTTGCTGGAATGTTTCAAATTGGATATCTTTTTGAATCAGACTGTTTATTCATATTTTTCTTATAAGCAATAGCCCTTATTGTCATTTGATACAAGAATATTTGATGTCTTTTTTCTTTCTTTTTTTTTATAAAGTTTTCTTTTAGACTTGTTTGAGTTTTTTCTCTCTGGTAGGCTAAGGAACGAGGGAAGGGGAATTCTCTTTGTGTTAGATCTCGGAGGTAAAGCTCTGCAGCACCAGGGATTTGTGGGAGGGGAGGCGAGATAGAATCTTTTCTGTTCCTTGTATTGGGGTTTCTCTTTGTGGAATAGAGGAGAATGCTCTTGTCTTGTGATGTAAAGAGATTGCATCAGTACTCTCAAGTTAGCCCAGAGAGGAAAGTCTGGGTGGGAAAGAGAGGGGGAAGGGAAGTGGGTTATTTCCCTTTGTTGTGAGACTCAGAGTCTCTGAGTCTTGGGGTCCCTCCAGGGAAAGTTTGAGGGACCAGAGCATGGCAGGCGCTATAATTCCTGTCTGGTGGCAGCGAGATAAGATCCAAGCTGGTAATTAAGCTTGGAAGTTCATGCTAGGCACCCAGATTTCTGGACGCTAAGGTCCAGATTTGGGAGTTAGGCTTATGATAGAAGCAGTGTGCAATCCTGTAAGTAAATATTATATTGCAATGCATATGTATAAAGGACAGAGTTAAGAGTGTATGTTCTGTCTTGCCTTTTGGCATTTCATGACTTTTGTACGCTTCACAATGCAACTTGACAAATCTCGTAATATAGCTGCCTATTTGATTTGTTGGTGTGTAAAAGAAGCTGCATTCACAAAAGAATTAAGGTGCCTAACTGCCACATTAGGTACCTAAATCCAGAATCAGACTCCACTGGGATTTACAAAACGCCACTCAGCTGGCCCTGAAAACCGTAGGTGCCTAAATTTTCACTATAAGTTTCCTAGGTGCCTATGTTTCTGCTTCCAAGTACGTTCATTGCATCCTCATGCCAAGCACCTGAGTGCCTAAACCTCAGATTGGTGCAGGAACCAGGAAAGATAGGCAATTGCCTTCCTGATTCACCTGCAGGGCCCAATCCAGGAAGAGTGCTCAGAGCTCACCTACTGTACTGGGCACCTGTAGGTGCGGTTATACAAAACACAGGGTGAGGAGAGGAACGTCCCTCATAACTGCGGTGACCAGATGTCATGTGGGTGGGGGCAGGGGAACAAGAGAAAGCAAAAGAGATTAAGTGTGCACAAAAATGAGAATGATTCGGTACCTCGGTGGTTAAAGCACTCATCTGAGAGGTGGGAGACCCAAGATCCAGATCCCCTGCTCTAATGACTTTTAAAAATTATCATGCCACAGTGCACCAACTTGAACAGGAGAGATGAAGGGTCACCTAAGTCAGAGTATCTCACTGGCTGGACACTTGCCTAAGATGGCAAATCCTGTCTCCCCATTAAGCAGAGTGGGTACTTAAACCAGGAGTCTCCCAGATCCCAGGTAAGTACACTAGCCAGTGAGATAAAAGTTGAGGGAAATTGTCCTCCTTCATTCCCTCTCCCAACCCAGCTTCTTGCTAAAACAATAGATGCCTCACACAAAGAGAGGGGTTACAGTCGAGAATCCCACAGCACCGTCCTGTCTGCTGATCACATTGATCTTTTAGGTCAGGAGTCGGCAACCTCTGCCACATGGCTCTCCAGGGTAAGTACCCTGGTGGGCCAAGCCAGTTTGTTTACCTGCTGTGGTGACGGGTTTGGCCAATCGTGGCACTCCCTGGCTGCAGTTTGCCGTCCCAGGCCAATGGGGGTGGCAGGAAGCTGCGGACAGCACATGCCTCGCCTATGCCACTTTCTGCAGCCCCCATTGGCCTGGGATGGTGACCAGTGGCCAGTGGGAGCTGCATTTGGCCTAACCTGCTGACGTGGTGGGTAAACAAACTGACCCAGCCCACCAAGGTGCTCACCCTGGCGAGCCGCAAGCCAGAAGTTGCCGACCCCTGTTTTAGGTTATTGCAATTTTATCCCCAGTGCACTGAGGTCAGGGACTGGTTATGGCCTTCTGTCTGCCAATTGTTTAGGAAGCAACATGTGCCCTTGTAGTCATGCTCAGAGAGCAAGCACTGAGTCACTGATAAATACAGTTATCCCTGGCCCTGACACAGGGCACTCAACTGGAGAGGGAGAGGTTTCTTCCACTCTCTGTGCACCTGTATAAAGCCAGTTAACCTGGCTCTGTTGTTGAGGAAGGAAGACTGAGAAGTGCTCAAATACTATAGTAATGGAGGTCTGTCACTGGCTTGCCTGAGCCAGTGGGTGTCTCACACAGTGAGCTCACCTAATTATCAATAGTCCAACCAAGGTCTAACTCGGGTTGGCCTGCATGGACTTTGCACTCACAGAGAGTAAATCAAAATGTCTCTCAATGCTGATGTCTAATGTGAGTTCTAATTTTGAGTTCTGGCAGCCCTGGAAAGAGTATCATCCTGATGACTTAGAAAGGTATATTTAAAAAAAGGGGAACTTTTGTTGCTGACTTATTATGGTGAGAGCTGATTGAAACAAATAACAATAATTTTCAGTGTGGCTATGCAGCACCAGTGTTGTATGCTGGAAGCATCTCTCCTTTCTTGGGGTGAGGGAAAGGATGACCATGACTCCATTCTCCTGGGCTTTCCTGTCATTAGGGTCTCCTCCTGTGATGGGCCAAGTACTGTCAGCAACCTTTAACTTCAATGGGAGTGAAGAGTACTCAGAATGTTAGAGGACCAGACCCTGTATCTCCTACTCTTCTTTGCCCATCTTCTCTTTTAGGGATAGCTTTTCCCTTACAGGTCTACCTGGAAACCAAAACAATTAGGACTGCACGTATATTTTCAGTCAGTGGTCCAGCAAGGACACCCACTCTCAGGCTCACAGCTCCCCAGCCATTGCCTTTCTGGGTGGAAACCTGTATCTTTGCTTCCCTCTCACTGGAGTATTTCCAAGCTGCACAGTTCCCTGCCTTCACTATGTTATTCCTAGCATGGACAGGTTGCCTATGGTACTGCACAGAAATTCCTATGCAAATGTGGCAGGGTGTACCAGACTCTTTGAGGCTCTCTGGAAGTCTTGCCACACCTCATCCCAGAATGGAGCAGAAAAGAAGTCCTTGAAGTAGCCTAGACTGGTTGTGGGGAAGCAGCCAATGAGGGAGGCCACAGGGAGAAGCGAATCAGGGCCCAGCAGGCTCACATAAAAAGAACTGTAGGGTCAGAGTCACTCAGTTCTTTTCTGGAGCTAGAGAAGTGTGGATGGTGTGCCTTGCTGGCTGAAGGAGTTACGGGATCTCTGACAGAGCAATGCTGGCAGAGAATGGGAGGGGTGAGAAGGACCTCTGGGGTGGCTGCTGGGATTCACCAGAATAAGGCCCTGGGGTAAGGGTGAAGAATGTGCTGAGGCCAGGTGGAAGTGGCCGAGGGGAACATAGCAGTGATGCAGTTTAGTTAAATAGATGCAGCAGATGGCTTCTATTTACAAGGCCCATGGAGAAGTCAGTAGGCTTGAGTCCCCCGCAGCCTTCTCCTCATTAGCCACTGGGAAAACAGCCTGGACCTTGATGCACCCCAGAAAGGAAACTGAATTCTTTTAGTAGCCCAGTGGGAGAGCTGGGGCCTGAAAGGCCCAGAGAGGATGAGGACCTTGCCTCTTCAGGGAAGTCCTGGAGTACAGCTAAATACTGGGGTGGAGACCACTGACACACCGCATCACTAAGGACCTGATCCCAAGGACAGCTACAGGGAGCGAAAGTGGAAGCACACGTGCTCTGCCAAGGAGATGCTCACAAGAGGTGAGAGCCAACCCGTTACAGCAAGTCTACTTTATTCTTAAGGTAAAAAGCATTACAGATAAAACATATTAGAATAATAAAATAACCTGTACACCTACTAATAAACTTACTGGATATCACACCAACTCTAATATAGGCTCTAACAGGAGCAGGCCCACAGGATTTCCTTTGTGGTCACAAGTTCATCACTGCCTCAGCTCATAACTAGCACACGGTCTTATGGGACCATCCCTTCCAATCCTTTCCAGAGGAGTGGGGCCCTCTGGGGAGCAGGGGTCCTATTGGTTTTCTGGATCAGAAAGAAAGCACTAAGCCAGTTTAAAGTTAGGCTATTTATCCAAAAACCTTTTCCTTATCTGGTTGTCTCTCAGGAATCCAGTATACACACACCTTTCCAGTGGGATGGCTTCTCTGGATGTGTCACAACCTGACTGAATGTGTCTAATCACCCCATGTTTTTCTCCTGTTTACAATTTCCATGGAAATACATACAATTCCACAATAACATATATACAATTACATTGTTAATGCACTGTACCCCAAAGGTATTAACCTAATTCAATAATATTTATTCAGGAAATTGTCATTCTGTCACCCTCACAAATCTTCTTGAAGTGAGTGGGAACTACAGCTGGCCAGGCTCTCATCTAACCAGACCCTAACTACTAAACAGCTTTTAAGAAGATGTTACAAATAATGGAGAGTGGAAAGGAAATGTAAAATGCTATTATAAAAATTATGTTACTGATCTTTATAAAGCACAAACTCATCAATCAATCAGCCTCCTCCAACAGTTCAATAGTGCCATCCTCCAATGGTGTAAGCCAACATGGCATCATTGAGTCAATGGATTTACACTAGCTGAGGACCAAGCCTTTGAGTCCATGTGTGACCAGAGTCCCAGGGGAACAATCTGAGGTCATTCAATTAGGGTGAGCTACCAAAAATGAGGCAGACAATCCCCAAAGTTGGTGGATATTCCTGTACTTAGATTTACCAAACCAGCACAAAACAGCTTCTATAATACCTCAATGGTTACCCAGAAGTCAACAACACAGTTTTCTTAAAGTAACACAGCCTCAGGCCTCCACCTAGACACCCAAGTCAAATATGAGGATCACTGAAAGTCTTATTCATCATATAAAAAAGTTCTACCAATTCCAAAGGATCATACACATTACCTCTCAAGTTAATGAACATTCCAGATCTTACCCAAATACATGCTTACAGCCAATTCTTATTAACTAAAAATCAATTTATTTAAAAAGAAAAGAGAGAGAATTGGTTAAAATATCAGTATAGACGCAGACTTGAGTACAATCTTGAGATTCAGATTCATGGCAGAGATGGTGAGCTTTGTAGATGTAAAGAGTTTCTTCAGAAATAGTCCATAGGTGATAGTCCAATATTTGTGTTCAGGGAGGTCCAGTCAGAACTGGGATCTCAGTCCTTGTAGCTTAGGTTTCCCCTGCGTGAGGCCTTAAGTACATCTGAGATAAACAGGGTCAGGACCCAAGCCATTTTTTATACAATTTCAGGCCTTCTTGTGACAGCTTGAAGTCCCTTGGCAAACAGTAGGCACTCATGCGGACTTTGAAGTGTACCCATTTCCTAAGCATCACTGGTAATTATTCACATAGATTAACATAAAACAATTGCCTGTTTTTTCACCATTTGCAGATGATTTGCTATAGATTTCAAAGAGAGATAAATACAGCGATGTCCTATGTCTACAGTTCATTTCAATGTTAGGATGTCCTTTTGATCTCTGAATTAACAGAATACAGGATAGACAGGGACTGTTTGATTACATTGTTGACCTCTACCAATGTTTTTAAGGGTTGAACTTGAGTGATTTATCTTGCAGGATGCTTAACCCTTTCTTTTCATGAGTCACACACTGACTTTGTGAATGTTCCAAAGCCTCCTCTAATGACACCTCAATCTGGGACATTTACTTCAGGGCTTGGCTACACTTGCAAGTTGCAGCGCTGGTGAGGGGGTTACAGCGCTGTAACTTACCAGGTGTCCACACTTACAGAGCTCAGCCAGCGCTGCAACTCCATTCCTGCAGCGCTGGCTGTACACCTGGTCCGCTAAGGGTGTAGCAAATCCAGCGCTGCTGATGCAGCGCTGCTCATCAGGTGTGGACACTCACCAGCGCTGTTATTGGCCTCTAGGGTATTAGGAGGTATCCCACAATTCCTATATACAACAAACCGGAAGGTACTCCCCGGAGCTACTTATCTAAAAAACAAACACAGCTGCTCTTTGCTGCAGC
>NC_133769.1:302506301-302522236 GCF_003597395.2 Chelonoidis abingdonii | reverse complement strand
ACTACTCCCAACAGCAGTGCAAATGCTGCAAATGTGGCCACACTGCAGCGCTGGTCGCTGTCAGTGTGGCCACACTGCAGCGCTGGCCCTACACAGCTGTAGGACCACAGCTGTAACTACCAGCGCTGCAAAAATGTAAGTGTAACCATGCCCTTATTTCTCCCCAATGGTCTTATGTTCCTTGAATGCTCCTTTAGTACCTTGATCATCCAGTGTAGTCATTTACACCTGAGACAAGAGAAGGTGAAGTGGATGTAAAAGGGAGCTTTTCTCATTTGGTACCCCACCCACCCACTTTGCCTAGATAAAATGGTTACTCAGGGTGCAAGACAGAGCTCACAGTCCCCCACCCACATTTAGCACAGCAGAATACTAAAAAAATTCAATACACCGATCAGCCATTTCCTCAAGGAGTATGCATTGTTTAAAAAGTCCATTAAAATCAGCAGTAGATGAACCCCCACACTACCTTTCAACTGAAAACAGGATCACTTTCAATCAGCAATTCCCTTGGAGGGAAGAAGGTGGGAAATTAATTTCATAAGCATATAAAAATTGCAATGAGTCCTTCAATGTTTTTCCTATTCATTAGTATGTGAATAGGCTGAAGCAGTTGGGGAATTTTCCATTTATTTTTAATTACTTATATTCCCTTTACATTCATTAGGTCACCTTCCTGAAAGTGACTTCTAGGAATGTACTGGTACACGGGCAATATTAATCAAATGAGGTGCAACATTTGATGTTGCTTTAAATATCCAGCCTCGGAAGTGGGTAAAACTTTGGAACATCTTGTTTATAAATTAAATTTAAAAATAAGATATTTCTAAGTTTTAAGATGTCGAAGTAATTTGTAAAAAACAAGATAAGATTTTTTGACAAGCGCATCCAAAGACATTGCTGGTTCCCTTAGAGCTATCAGCTAAGCTCACAAACTGTTCTGATATAAAGATTAGCATGTTTCTTTGTTTTCCCCAGGAGAATATATGTTTTTAAACATCCTTATAGATCTTTCCAGAAAAGATGATAAGCAGCCAGTCCCCCATCTCACTTGGTTAGATATCTGCCAACAAGAAGTTATCTAGTTCCTTAAGTTATAGGCAGAATATGATCAGTGGACATAAAATGCATTAGTGGTTAGGAGCTGTTCCAAAAGCATCACTGCAAAGGAATTAAACTGTAGTTTACATTGATGGTTGAATAAAAATTTGTTAACAGGGCTGGCAGCCTGATGTTACCCACTATTAAATAAACCAGCTTCACTAGATACTGGATTTCTAGAAAATTGAGTAGACTCAATCTTCCCATGACAGCTCATCAATGTTGAGTGCAGGGCACTGGACTAGATGACCTATTGAGGTCCCTTCCATTCCTGCACTTCTTTGATTGTATGAAGTGCAGGACAGCTAACATCTTGATAACAGCTCCATCAAGTGCTCTGGTGCTTCACTGCATTTCCTCCCCCACCTCCTTACTGATTTGTTAACAAAGAAATTGGCTTTTCAACTTGGCTCATAGTAGTACTTGGCATATGCGGTTAACAGTAAGCTCTGCCAGCAACCCCCTGAAGACGACTGGTAAGAGACGAATAATACATAATCATTAAGGAGACCAGCTGTGGTGATGTGGATGGGATTAACTAAGGAGAAGATTAAGAAAACTGAATTTGACATGAAGTGGAAGGGAAGAAACACTGAAGAACACTGACATAACTTAAAAATGGCATTCGTTGTAAGAATACTTGTGCATGAAACCTAGAAAAACAAGTCATATGACCAAAACTGAGCCCTCGTCTACACCATGAGTTTAGGTCGAATTTAGCAGCGTTATATCAATTTAACCCTGCACCCGTCCACACGAGGAAGCCTTTTTTTTTTTTATTTAAAGGGCTTTTAAAATCGATTTCTGTACACCTTCCCAACGAGGTCGCAATTCAACAGTATTGGCCTGCGGGAGCTATCCCAGAGTGCTCCATTGTGACCGTTCTGGACAGTGCTATCAATTCAGATGCACTGGCCAGGTAGACAGGAAAAGGCCTGTGAACTTTTGAATCTTATTTCCTGTTTGGACAGCATGGCAATCTGCAGGTGAGTGCAGATTTCATCAGTAGAGGTGACCGTGATGGAGTCCCAGAATCACAAAAGAGCTCCATCATGGACCGAATGAGAGGTACAGGATCTGAGTGCTGTATGGGGAGAGAAATCCATGCTATCAGAACTCTGTTCCAAAAGACGAATTGCCCAAATATTTGAAAAAATCTCCAAGGGCATGAAGGACAGAGGCTATAACAGGGACCTGCTGCAGTGCCGAGGGAGGGTTGACTGACAACATGGCTTACAGGAAATTAAAATCAACAAAAGGGGGAGGGGTTGCATCAAGGAGAAACATGCACAACTGTTACACAGAATGGCCCCCTCAAGGATTGAACTCAAAATCCTGGGTTTAACAAGCCAATGCTCAAACCACTGAGCTACCCCTCTCCCTCCTAGTATAGGTAGGACTGAACCTCCATTAAACCTTTAAAGGTGCCTCTGACAGACATCACTGAAATGATTGTCAGCCGTTGATTTCAGGGTGGGAGGGAGGGGGGAGCAAATGAATACAAAACAAATCTGGTCTCTTTCTTGTTTTGATCTACTCCATCTCTCTCACGCATCTTAGGCTGGCAGCAGACGGTGGAGTACGGCTGCTAGCCATCGTTGTCTCCTGGCTGCTCGCCAGAAGACGGTGCAGTACAACTGCAGGAAGGTCTCTGTTTCCAGGAGACAAAACTTAAAAAGAGAATGATCTGGAGTCACTCCCATTTATGTGCAGGGGGCCCTGACAAACCTCACTGAGGTCGGCTAAAAGAGAACCCAGGAGACGACGAGGATGGCTACCAGTTGTAATGCACCATCTTCTGCCAAAAGGCAATGAGCTGCTGCTGTGTAGCAATGCAGTACTACATCTGCCAGCACCCAGAAGACATACGGTGATGATGAGCTGAGCAGGCTCCATGCTTACCAGGGTATGTCGTCTGCATGGGTAACCCAGGAAAAAAAGGCTAGAAATGATTGTTTGCCATTGCTTTCATGGAGGGGGGGCTGACAACATGTACCTAGAACCACTCGAGACAATGTTTTTGACCCATCAGACATTGGGATCTCAACCCAGATTTCCAATGGGTGATGGAGATTGTGGGAACTGTGGGATAGCTACCCACAGTGCAACGCTCCAGAAGTTGATGTTAGCCTCAGTACCGTGGATGCACTCCGCCAAGTTAATGGTCTTAAGTGGGGACACACACACTCAACTGTATGAAATCAATTTCTAAAAAATCAACTTCTATAAATTCGACCTAATTTTGTAGTGTAGACATACCCTGAGTGGAATAGCTTTTGCTAACTATTGCTGCTGTTCAGTTCAAGAACAGATTAACTTCAATAAACCCCTTGCCTGGTAATTGATAAAACTGCTAAATGTGTGCTTGTAAAAAAACCAACAACAACAACTGGCCAATACATTTCTTGGGAGTGATTTTTAGTGCTGGACTTTATATTTGCACCCATAAATAATAGGAAGGCACATTAATATTTGACCAAGGAAGTACATATTCAAATTGGCATATTTGTATAATGTTTCCATACTGCTTTATTGATAAATGCATTACATGCTGCTATATCCTGTAAACATCTGTTCTATATCTGTTCTCTTCCACCCCAGGGCCAGATATCATGCACAGTTGCACAGGGTTGTGGATGCAAGTTGGCAGAGAGTAATACTGAGCCTCTTCTGGAGCAGATTGGCTTGGTACTTTCTTAGCTGAGGTAAGAGGAGGGAGCTGAGCCATCAAGAATGCTATGCCTGGCATATGACTTGAGGACCTGAGCAGCTGGCTGTGAGAAATCTTGTTTGCTTAGAATCCATAGCCAAGCCATATTTCCCTGATTAAATAGGGAGCTACTTAGCTACTTAGTGCAGCTCTCAAACGCACTGGAGTAGCTACTACCATGGCTGCTGTTAGGAATAGCAGAAAGTGGCTGTTTCCATATTATTTTCATTCACTGGCTCACACTAAATTCCCATACCCAACTCATGCTCTATCACTCATGTACCTCCATTGTCATGTGCTCAGCTTAGTGGTGAGAATAGACTTCTTTATTCCTAAACACTGTGAACAATTCTCTGCATCATGTGCAAGTCCAGCAACTAGGACACTTCAGAATTGCTCACTGTGGGGAGACATCACTTCCTTTGTGTTTGTGATCTTGTGCATCCCCCCTATAATCTATTCTTATTTCGCTCTTATGTACCACTGACTCCTACTCCTCCCCATACACACCTCTTCCCTATACACACTACACATTCCTGGCTGGCTCCGCTTCATAGGCTTTCTTCCATGCTACTGTGTGGAGAGCCACTAGGATGGATCTTCACTTTCTCATGCCAAACCCAGGGAAGAGGAACTGTTGGCAGTTTTTTAACTCCTGCTCTCCTTCTCTCAAAAGCAGCTGCACAAGCCATCCAATCTCTATCTGCTGCCCTCTGGCTGCTTCTGGCTTCCTTTTTGAGAAGGGGTATCCACATACCTGGTTCTGCTAGCTTCACTTGTGGTGACTCCTGTCTGATACCTCCAGTGCTGGCTCTGTGGCAGCTTGTCTACAACAGGTGCTAAGAAGATTGAGCACTTTGGCATTCAGTCCTCCTCTTAGCTTCCCTCAGCATACTGCATGATCAAGCTCCAATAAAATATGATTTTTAAAACTGCTGGACCAATTAGGCACATTACAATTCCAAGAGACACAACAATATTTCAAGAGAAGTGGTTCTATATTTAAGTGCCTTCCCCCCACAGGAGTTCTTATCTGCCTGCAGAAATATTAGGCTAAAGGCTTTTTCATGGTGGTTTTGTCACTAAATCCCATCAGAAGTGTTCTTTAGCAGATTGCAAATCTTCACCCAGGAAGAGGAAAGCTATAAAACATGTTTACAAAACACAAAGTCACGATAACAGCAAAAGACAAACTCCCTACAGAATATCTCATTGTTTAAATTACAACGTCTCTGAAAAGTAGAAATGCTCTTAAAATGGATTTAGAAATAGAGTACAGGCACGCAATATCTACTGACAATTTTATATCAGTATGTATGTAATGTCCCCACTCCATTTGAAACTACACTATCACTGTATTATATAAACTTTGTTTCATGGCTTTTCATTTCACACTGTTAAGAAAATTCCTAAGTATTTCATTATGTTTGGTTGCCTGGATCACCCCCCTTTCCTCACATGCATTGATTGTGGTCTTCCTCCCTCCCTTCCCCTGCTCAGATACACACTTTGCCCTGTAGATTGGTCTAAAAGTTTCTTTTTATTTCCCCTATTTGACCTAATTGTTTGCCCTTTCGTGTTAAAGAAAAGAAAAAAAACAAAACTTCTGGATAACATTATAGCACTGTGGTGATCTCCATCAGTATAATTCAAGGTCAGATGTGTGAGCCCCATAATACCTCTGGTGAACAGTTACAGTTAATAGCAGACTATTCATGTGAGTAACTGCTTACCAGTGGGAAGTGTTCAGTCTTACCAGTACAAATTAGCTGTAATCAGGACACTTGGAGGTGCCTGAATGTGTCATGACATCTGTGTAGGGATATTATGGTCCTCACAGGCCATTAGGTCAAGCAGCAATGTAATTATTGCAAGGTAACAACTTAAAAAAAATTAAAAATGTGAAAATTTCCATCGAAAATTTCAGAGAAGCTGTTTTGTTCCCACAAAATCTTCCAGTTTTGTCAAATCAGCACTTTCCAACTGAAAATTGTTTCAACCAGCTCTAGTAAAACTATTCACACATTTCAGAAATAAATTGAATATGTGTTACATTAGATTGTCTGACATCTAATTCAGCAGAATGAACTGAAATAAACTACCTAAACCTTATTAACTCCTAACATCTCTGTTGAGTGGGATGACAATGAGAAAGGGTAAGTCTCTCTCTATCTGGCTCTTAGATGACCACTTCTGGAAAAGTTCTGGGCAACTCGGTACAAGAAAGATCCACATTTTCAAGGCAAGTAGAGGAAGTCTTCACAAGAAGTCTTGGAAGAGCTCTAGAAATTGTGCAATAGGGAATAATCCTGAACTGAAAGGGGGATGGAGGAGGTAATCTATGAAGATTTTACCAGTGTTTAATTAGGAATATTTGCTATAACAAGTAGGCAGAGTTTTAAGAAACTGAGCATTAGTAAACATTCTGTGATGTCACTATCACTTGTTCACAGTGTTTTTCTCCATCTCACTATCAGGAAGAACCCAAAAGGTTAACAACCAGCAGTCTGTAATCCTTCACCAGTGTAGTATTGCCAACTCCAAGTCTTCAAACATCTTGAGTCCAAACCCCCCCAAAATATGAAAATGACTTAAAATCATGACTTTTATAAGAATGTAAGAGCTGCCACATTGGGTTCACATTACCCAGGACCCTGTCTCCAACAGTGGCCCATACCAGAGCTTCAGGAGGAATGTATAGAACAGGGTAATTATGGAGTGATCCACTCCTGCCTTCCACTTCTAGCTTCTGTTAGTCAGAGGTTTAGGTTCACCTTGAGCATGGGGTTGTGTCCCTAACCATCTTGGCTAATAGCCATTGATGGACCTATCCTCCATGAACCTATCCAGTTCTTTTTTAGAAGCCAGATATATTTGTGGCCATCACAACATCTCAGGGAAATGAGGCCCACCGGTTAGTTATGTGTTGTGTGAAAAAAGTATTTGTATTAAGACTGCTACCTATTAATTTCATTGGGTAACCCCGTATCATAGCTTTCCCACTCAGATTTGAACCTTAGTTTTCATAACCTGAGAAGCTAGCATGAACCCCTCTAAGCTTAATTACCAGCTTAGATTTGATATCGCTGCCACCAGCCAAGAATTTCCAGTGTCTTGGCTCACTCTGGTCTCCCCAAAACCTTCCCTGGGGGAGCCCCACGCCCTCAGAGGCTTTGGGTACTTACCACAAAAGGGAATAAACCATTCCCCATCCACTCTCACTCTCCAACCCAGAATTCTTTCTCTCATCTGGTTGCTAGCTCGCGACGTTACTGATGCAACCGTCTTTACGACCTCACTAGACAACTTGCCTTCAACCAAGAAGCATGTACTCCTCTTCTTCCACAAAAGAGACAAGCCAAGACAAGAAACAGAAAAATTCATATCTTCTCTTCCCTCGTAGCTTCTTCCTGCCCTGGGACACTCAGGAGAGTTAACACAGAAGCAGTTGTGCCTCCTTCTCACCTGTGTGTGTCCTTTTCTCCCACCATTTCCTGGTGGGGTCAACTGAACAAAAAATCAACAGTCTTAAAAAGCAAAACTTTTAATAAAAAAAAGAAAAAGAAAGAATAGAAATAACAGTTTCTCTGTTAATCTAGATTGTAAGAGATACAGGGCTTTCAGACTTATAGATAAATGAATATAAACAACAGAAAAGGGATAAACATGCCTTACCCAAGAACAAGATACCCAATTTAAGAAGTTACTTATCAGAGAACATACACATGAAAGACGTCCAACCGAGCCAGCTCTCCCAGATGCAAATACAAAAAATCAATTTACAAAAGAGCATATACTTTTCTAACTTTGTACCTCCACAAATTGGGAAACAGAAAGATTAGAGAGGACTGGAAAAGCCCTCTCATAGCTGAGAGAGCACAGAACAGACAAAGACCCAAGACCAAGAAAACCCCCAAATTCCCTCCCTTAAGCTTTGAACAATCCGGTTTCCTGATTGGTCCTCTTGTCAGGTGTTTGGTTCCCTTTGTTAACCCTTTACAGGTAAAAGAAACATTAACCCTTAGCTATCTGTTTATGACACCCCGGGTTTTTGTATTGTGTAAAAGGGTAAAAAAACACTTATCTATTTACTTTTTTACATCATTCATGATTTTATAGACCCGTATCATATCCCCTTTTAGTAGTCTTTTTTTTTCTAAATGGCCAGCCTAATCTTTTTACTATCTCCTCTTACAGAAGCCTTTATATACCCTTTATCATCTTTTTTTGCCTTTTCCAGCTCCACTATAGCCACTCTTGATCATTTCTGTTGCCCTTCTCTGAATATTTTCCAATTCTACTACCATCTTTTTGAGATAATGGTGACCAGAACTGGAGACAATATTAAAGGTGTGGATGTGCCATGGATTTATATAGTGGCCTTATAATATTTTGACAGTTTTTATATTCATTTCCTAATAGTTCCTAAATACCATTAGTCTTTTGACCGCTGCTGCACACTGAGTGTAAGTTTTCATAGAACGATCTTGGTGACTCCAAGATCTCTTTGTTCAGTGGCAACAGCTAATTTAGAACCCATCTTTGTATATGTACAGTTGAGATTATCTTTTCCAATGTGCATGACTTTATAGTTTTTCCAGTGTGCATTATTTTATATTTATCAACATTGGATTTCATCTGCCATTTTGTTGCCCAGTCACCCAATTGTGTGATATCACTCTGTAATGCCTTGCAGTCTGCTTTGGATATAACAATCTTGAATAATTTTGTACCCTCTCCATACTTTGCCACATCAATATTCACCCCATTTTGCAGATAATTAATGAATATATTAAACAGCACTTGTCCCAGTACATATTCTAGGGAAGCCCACTATTCACTTCCCTCCATTGTGAAAACTGATTATTTTTTACTACCCTTTCTTTTCTATCTTTCAACTAGCTACTGATCCATGAGTGGACCTTCCTTCTTATCTCATGGCTACTTAGTTCCCATTAGACCCTTTGGTGTGGACCTTGTCAAAGGCTTTCTGAAAATCTAAGCACACTATATGGGCTGGATCAGCTTGATCTACATGCTTATTGACTTTCTCAAAGAATTCTAATATATTAGTGTGGCATGATTTTCCTTTTCAAAAGCCAAGTTGACTCTTCTCCACTAAATTGTGTTTATCTATGTGTCTGAAAATTCTGCTCTTTAATATAATTTCTACCATAAGTTAGGGTCACCAGGATCTCCTTTGGAACACTTTTTAAAAAATTGGTGTTATATGTAAGCTACCCTCCAACTATCTGATAAGAGTCTGATTGCAGTGGTAGGTTACATACCACAGTTAGCAGCAGCTCTGTAATTTCTTAGATAAGATGCATATAAACTGTTGGGTGAATACCATCTGGTCCTGGTGTCTTATTTAGTTTATCAATTTATTCTAAAACCTCTTCTATTCACACATCAATTTAGGATGGCACTCCAGGTTTGTCACCCAAAAAGAATAAGTCTGATGTAAGTACCTCTATCACATCCTCTGAAGTGAAGACCCATACAACGAATTCATTTAGCTTTTCTGCCATGGCCATGCCTTCTCTGAGTGCCCCTTTAACACCTAGTCATCTAGTAGCCTCACTACCTTTTTTGGCAAGCTTCTCGCTTTTGATGTACCTAAATAATTTTTTTTTTACAATTACTTTTTTTTTTTTTGCATCTTTAGGAAAATTTAAAGAAGATAATATAAATAAAGGTTGGCTTATTTTTCTTTGAATTCTGTTTTATGAGCCGCTAGGCTTCACTCAAGTCACATTTTCAAGGTTTTCTCTGCATGCATAAGGGCAAAAAACTTACTTTTTTCAAAAAAGAACTAGATTAAAAAAAGAACTAGATAATTTCATGGAGGATAGGTCCATCAATGGCTATTAGCCAGGATGGGTAGAGATGGAGAACCTAGCCTCTTTTTGCCAGAAGCTGGGAATGGGTGACAGGGGATGGATCACTTGACGAATACCTGTTCTTTTTATTCCCTCTGGGGGACCTGGCAATGGCCACTGTCGGAAGACAGTATGCTGGGCTAGATAGACCTTTGGTTTGACCCAGTATGGCCATTCTTATGTTTCTTTTTTTAAAAAAAATGAAGGCTGAGATTGTCATGTAATCACTTGACTCCAGGAGATGGGCCTTTAAAAAAAAATCTTTCAAGATTCAGCAATGCTTCCAATATTCGACTCTCCTGAAACTTGATCGTCTACCACCAGTTCTGTTCCTCATTCATCTTTATGATCTGTAATTCTAACACTGTAAAATCAATGAAGATTAGAAAATAAGAATGTGAAATACATCAGGAGGCTTAAAGTTAATATGTTCAGGAGATCCAGCAACACTAAAATGTTTCCTTGTATTGTAAACAGCAGCATGGTGAATAGTGTTGACAAATACAAGAATTCATCATTATCAGAAAAACGAGCCTGCTTTAAAGTTACCACAGGTTAGTATTCCAGAAGATGTCAGCAGAGTATTAGAAAATAAAACTGTAAACTTCATCCCAGATTCTCAGTACTACAGTATCTAAATATTTCAGTGGTGGAAATCGTATTAAATACTGATGCTCATGAAGAAGGCTGTGTCTAAAATTATTGTTTGCTTCTCTGATCTCATCACTGGTGTCTGCAAAGGAGAGCTGGAGTTCTGTGATTGCAATTTTGATCTAATGAATTAGTTGAAAGGTGGTTGAAATATAGTTTGCAGAGAAAATGGCCTCAGATCTTTGCCTTGGTAGTTTATTTTTGTAGTATGTCCATACTGAAGACTCCAGCAGCATTGCCATTGAGGGGATAATCCTGTCAAACGTATGACTAGATTCAGTGAGACTTACTCACATTGAGTTGTACTTACTCCTTGAGTAGTCCTGTTGATTCCATCACTGTGGCACAGAGAGAAACAGAAGAGCCTGATAGATAATACATTTTATTGAAATTCCTCTGGATCCTCCAGCCTAATCCTGTTTGTACTGAGGCCTGTAACAAAATTTTTATTGATTCTAACAGAGCTACTCTCAGTGTAAGACACTTTTCAACAGGAATCAGAATACCACAATTTGACCTGTTGTGGTTCGGATAAAATAACAGGGGTTGAGCTTGCTCCCATTTAAGCTAATGGGAACATGAGTACGCCATTAGAGGAAGAAAAATTTAAACAAAGCTGAACAGTTTTAAACTATTATATCCATGTCTATGATACAACTTTCCAGTTCTGTGATGTAGAGGAATTTGTGATTTAATATTTTTTTTGTCAGATTTTTAAGGAAGGTTCTTTTAAGAACTGTAAAGTTCTGGTAACTATGTGGGAGTTACAGATCTGACTTAATATGTAATCTGAATTTTTTTAATTTTTTATTTTATCAACCTCTTGATTCCAGTAAAATGCTGGATCAATATAAAAATATTATTCTACAGGAGAGGCATAATGTCTCCTGAAGCATCCAAGTTATATTAAGGACACAGTAATTTACAACGTCACTTTAAAAAGTGATGCCATGATTGGCTAGTTCTGTTGGCCAGTACATAGTGAAGTGGGGTTTTGTGGGAGGGTCTCTGGTAAGGTACCATCTACTCCACATCCCTCACCGTACTTTTTTCCAGTGAGTTCCTCCAGGGGCTCAGGGTATGGCTACACTTGCAGCTGTACAGCGCTGGGAGTTACAACTGTCTTCGTACAGCTGTGTAGGGAAAGCGCTGCAGTGTGGCCACACTGACAGCTACCAGCACTGCAGTGCGGCCACATTTGCAGCATTTGCATCACTGTTGGGAGTGGTGCATTGTGGGCAGCTATCCCAGAGTACCTCGTCCCATTTTGGCTGTGTGGGTTGTGGGAAGGGGACGGAAGGATGCAGGTCATTCTGCTTCCTGTCCCAACGCCCCGTGATGCATCGCTTCACATCCCAGCGGTCACTGTTTTTTCGTCCACTTTTGGCACCATTGTGACTCTCCCAACGGTTTCTGTGCAGTGCGATTTCTGTGGGAAATGGAGCCCGACCTGCTGAGGAGTATGCTGATGAGTCTCGCCAGCACATCACGTTTGGCAGTTGAGCTATTCCTTCAGCTCCAAAGTGACAGTGAGGAGTCCGATGATGATATCGAGTCGCCTCTGACGCGTATGACTAAATTGCTTGTGGCATTCACGGGAAATGCTCAGCACAGTGGAACGCCGCTTTTGGGCTCGGGAAACAAGCACTGAGTGGTGGATCACATCGTCATGGAAGTCTGGGATGACAAGCAGTGGCTGCAGAACTTTCGGATGAGAAAGCCACTTTCATGGGACTGTGTGCTGAGCTCGCCCCACCCTGCGGCGCAAGACACGAGATTGAGAGCTGCCTGCCAGTGGAGAAGCGGGTGCTATTGCAATCTGGAAGCTGGCAACTCCAGACAGCTACCGATTGGTCGCGAACCAGTTTGGAGTGGGAAAGTTGACCGTTGGAATCGTGTTGATGCAAGTTTGCAGGGCCATTAATCGCATCCTGCTAAGAAGAACGTGACTCTGGGGAACGTGCAGGACATTGTGGATGGCTTTGCACAAATGGGTTTCCCTAACTGTGGAGGGGCGATAGATGGGGACTGCATATTCCTATTGGCACCACCCCACCTAGCAATCGAGTACATTAATCGGAAAGGGTATTTCTCTATGGTTCTCCAGGCGCTTGTGGATCACCGTGGGCGTTTCATTGACATTAACACAGGCTGGCCTGGAAAGGTGCATGATGCACGCATCTTTCGGAACAGTGGCCTGTTCAGGAAGCGCAGGCAGGGACTTTTTCCCAGACCGGAAGATCACAGTAGGGGACGTTGAAATGCCCATTGTGATCCTTGGAGACCCGCTTACCCGTTAATGCCTTGGCTCATGAAACCGTATACAGGGAAGCTTGACAGGAGCAAGGACCGGTTCAACTACAGGCTGAGCCAGTGCCGAATGACTGTGGAGTGTGCTTTTGGCCGTTTAAAAGGGGGCGCTGGAGATCTCTGTATGGGAAGCTAGACTTGGGGAAAGCAGCATCCCTGCAGTTATATCCGCGTGCTGTACCTCCATAATATTTGTGAAGGAAGGGTGAAACATTCAGTCAGGAATGGACCTCCGAGGTTCAACATGCCTGGAGGCTGAAATTTGCACAGCCAGAGAGCAGGGCTACTAGAGAGGCCCAGCACAGGGCTACAAGATTAGGGATGCCTTGAGGGAGGAATTTGAGGCTGAAAACCAACAGTAATGTTTGGTGCCTTGCACGGGAGTGAAGTGCAGTGGTTACAATGTTAGTAGGAATCTGTTTTTCCTAAATGATGATTTGCAGTGCCTGTTTCTTTCCTGGGCTATGGTATCTTTCACTTTCTGCAATAATAAAGACTGTTTTCAAAGCCAAGAATTCATTTATTGAAAAGAAAATAACTTTCTGACAGACACACACACAACATTTTGGGAACCTAAAAGGGCAGGGGGTGTGGGTGGTGAACTGTACAGTCACAGGTTTGAATATGTCCTGTCTGGAGTGCTGTGCAATGACTGCTGCACTTCAGGATGAAAATACTGCATGGTGATGGGGTTGAGTGCAGAGGGTAAGGGTCGTAGTTCTCAGGGCTGGTTGGTGAACGTACAGGTTTGGGGGCAGCTGGTGGTGGTAAGAACCTGGATGCTGGGGAAGGGGTTTTTGAGCTGACATTGGGCACAGGGAAAGAGCTTTGGGATGGGGGGGGGGTTGGGCGCATGGTAGTGCTCTGCCTGCATGGCTACGAGTGACTGGATAGAGTCTGCTTGGCGCGCCAGGATGCTTATCAGCTGCTTTGTGCTTTTCTTCTAGCCGCTGCATTTCTCTGGTGGATCCTGCTTTCCCTTTCCCTCCAGTCCTGCAGTTTTTTCTCTCTGCAGTTTTTTACTCTCTCTGGCAGAGTGATCCATAACTGCTTTCAGCATGTCTTCTTTGCTTTTTCGGCTTCTTCCTGAGGTTTTGTAGCCTCTGAGCAGTCGATGATACGGGCAGTCGAGTAGTCAAGGACACTTTTCGAAAGCAAAAATGGCAACAGTTAACAGAGGCAGCATTGTTTATAATCTCACCCAGACAGTTATTCCCACACAGTGAAGGAGTTTACAGTCTTCACTTTTAGCATACTTTTCCCATACCAAACAGAGCGCACACATAACCCACAGGAGCCCGAAATGGTGAGTAAGGGGACTGATTGCTTCAGGGATGTGCAGGGGTTTCTGTGCGTTGGGGAAAGCAAACTGCTGCAGGGGGCATCTACACTGAACAGTCTCCCAACATTTTCCACAGGAGTTAATCCTGGAAGATATCTCGCTGCTGCGGGTCACCTGGAAGAGCAGGAGGGGTCTTCTACAGCAATGCGGATTCCGCCCTGGCCCCTATATGCAGCTTGCCTGTGTGCAGCAATGGTCCCCCACCCCTCGCGCACACAGTGGCGTGGATGCGTTAGCCTGACTGGACAAGGACCACAGTGGCTCCCTATAAACTTGGCAAGCGCATTGCCCACGCTCTGGCTGAAACTTTTGAAGAGATTACCGAGGCCAATTACCGCGACGTGATAGACCACATCAATGGGCTATTCCACATCTAGGTATGCATGCATGCAGCCCTAACATCCCTTCCTCCCCCAAAACATTTGCATCCTGATACTAAAAGCTGCTTACCGGGAACCCGCTCTTCTGCTTGTCCTTCACCAACTAGTTCCAGCTGCTGTGACTGGCTACCTTCCTCCTGGCTTGAGAAGAGCGCCTGGCTGCATGCCTCCTGGGACTCTGGGGTGTCTACCCCTACCCCAGAACCCTCACTCTCGGTTTCCTCCCCCTCCTCCTCCTCTTTCCCCTCCTCTAATTCACCCTCCCCGCCCCGCTCTGAAGTGTCCATCGTGGTTGTTGGATTGGCAGTGGGGTCACCCCCAAGTATCGCGTCCAGCTCCTTGTAAAAACGGCAGGTCGTGAGGGCAGCGCCGGAGCGGCGGTTTCCCTCGCGGGCTTTGCAATAGGCACTCCGCAGCTCCTTCACTTTAACCCTGCACTGCACTACGTCCTGGTCATGGCCCCTTTCCAGCATGGCCCTTGATATCTGCCCATAGGTATCGTAATTCCTATGGCTGGAGTGCAGCTCTGACTGCACAGCTTCCTCATCCCAAACACTGATGAGGTCCAGCAACTCGCCATTGCTCCATGCTGGGGCTCGTTTGGCACGTAGAGGCATGGTCACCTGGAAAGACTCACTGATTGCACTTCATACCTCGCTGAGCAAACAGGAAGGGGATTTTTAAAATTCCCGGGTCATTTAAAGGGCGGGTCACCTGAGGCCAGGGCAGTAGAGTGAGAAGAGATGAGCAGAGTGGCTGAACAGGCATACTGGGATACCTCTGGAGGCCAATTACAGCGCTTTTGGTGGCCACACTGGTGGAGCAGCGCTGCATCACCAGCGCTGCAATCATTATACCCCAGGTAGAGCAGGAGTACAGCCAGCGCTGCAGCCAGGGAGATGCAGTGCTGTATGTGCCTTGCAAGTGTGGACGGTGAGTAAGTTGCAGCGCTGTAAACCCACCACCAGTGCTGCAACTGTCCAGTGTAGCCAAGCCCTCAGGGAACTACTCAGAAAAACCTCTGCACTCTCCAAATACATGGGCTACTATTCTGAACAGCCCTTATGCAGGCCATGAAAATAAGGGGGAAGCTTCTTACTCCTTCCAGCCATCACAGAGGCTAGGTCTATACTATGAGCTAGGGGTGTGAGTCCCCCTCTCATGTACACATACTCACACTGGCTTTCATTAAGCAGGCATAACTACAAATAGTACTGGTAGCCAGGGAATCATGGGTAGCAACAGCAGAAGCATGGCTGAGCCATGTTGAGTACATACCCACCAGTTTCATGTGAGTTTGTACTTGACATGGGTCAGCCAGGCCTCTGCTGTTACTCCCTGTGCTATTGCTACTTATATCTGTGCTATCTTTCATTGAGCTAGCACAAGTATATGTACATGAGCAGGGAAATCACACCCCGAGGCAGTAGTGTACATGTAGTCTCAGAAGCCACATAATAGTGGGAGGTAGGGCTTACAGTCTAGCTCTGTTACAGTACTGTCAACCCCAATTTTTAAAACCTGTGAATCCAAAAATCATGATATATATATATATATAT
>NC_133769.1:302441855-302502923 GCF_003597395.2 Chelonoidis abingdonii | reverse complement strand
CCAGAAGAGTGCAGTGCTAGGAACAGCTAAGATACTGCGCAGAACCCTCAAACTCCCAGGCCTCTGGTAGAGGACCCGAGGTTGAGGAAGACACATACCACCCATAGGGGTGAGAGGGGAATTTTTTTTTTTTTTTATATATATATAATTTTAAAAAAACCCTTTTAGGGATGGCTTTGAGCCAGGTTTTCAAGCTTTTCACCCCAGCTATAAAGGCTAGTAAATTTTTTGTTTAAAAGAAAAGAAAAGAAAAGAAAGTGGAGATTTTTACATTCACATAACTCCAGGAGCTGGGACTGTAAGAAAAATCCCATATGTCACAAGACTTGTGATAAAATTGCAGGAGTTAGCAACACCGATGGTATCACTGTTGCCCAATAGATAGGTTTAGAGATTAATTATGGAGTGACAATTCAGACAGCAGTGGTTTGAGGGGATTTGGCGTCCAGGTCAGCTACAGTATCAGGATTAATATCAGAGTGAGAGACCTGATGAGCACTTGAGACACAGTTTAAACTAATTACGTTTTTCTTTATTAATATTCTTATAACAAACACAACCATACCCACAAACACTGTACTAATAACGAGGGAAAGAAGCAAGATACAGAATGTATAGCACTTGCATTACTTGTCATTGCCAGAAGCTGGGACTGGACAACTGGGCATGGATCACTCAATAAATTGCTCTGTTCTGAGTGACACCTTTCATGATGGGACACGCTGATGCCCACTGTACTTTATGAGTATTCATAATGTGTACAACTCCGTCATCTGTGCTTTTCCATCATACTAATATTGTGGTTCCTACCTCTCATAGGCTTATTAGCTATTCACCTCATACTCACTAGCATTTATACCAATCAGTCACTATAGCATTGGGGTTCAACATCTGTAGGTTTTGCTTACCCTTATTTCTTAGGAATTGCTCAAAATACCGGTAACTGGCATTTTGCAGTTTCTTATTCTATAGTCACCAGCATTTAGCAAAGCTCTTTACTGCAACACTTGATTGGGGGACTTCAGGGTTACTTATCAGTTAGTTACTTGTGTCAACCTTATTGAGGCATTAGGCCTTGATTTGTTTTGCTAAGCTAGCTATCTTACAGGCTTACAGTATTTGCATTATCAAATTAATGAATATTATAAAACCTAAATATACCTTATTCCTGGTTACATCAAAGTATTTTTAGATTGTTGTCATGCCATTTTTCATGTATGTTGGGGTGGGTGGATGTAATTTTGGGGGTGATCATGGAAGAGTAAAGGAAAAGGATTTGTTTACACTAGACAGTTTTTTAAAAAAAAAATAATAAAAAGGATCAATTAGTAGATTTAACCCCACAAAAAATCTAAAAGAAATAGTTCTCAACCTGATTAAAAAGATTAATGTGGTCCTGTTTCCTTAAATGAGGAGATAAGCCAGAATCTATTTATTCAGACATGCTCAACCTTGTCACTATTTTCCTCTTCAGTGGGTTTGTTCAGATTTGACACTCGGAGAGAGATTGTGACTTCAGTTTATAAGTATATGGAACAATTCCCTGCATCAAAAATGGTCAACAAAGTGTCTGCTTATTAGACTGGAATGAATATGTCCTCAGAGTGTTTCATGTTTAAAGTCCACTACAGTATTTTATATAATTAATCTAACTTACTTCCTCCTTTCAGATATTTGAAGTTTTCTCTATTGCTGCCATCTATGAAATATCACAGCAAAGAGAGCTCATATTATAAGCAATTTTATTAGTTGTCATATATCTTGTTCAAGTTCAGAGTATCCATTTAAGTCATTTGAATGGGTCAAGACTTTGAAGTTTAAATAAGCTCTGGAGAGATGAAAATATCAAGGATGAACTATGATTAATGACATTTTCAAGTTCCTACTTCAAGTGTCTTTTACGAGCAGGGAGAACTACAAAGATTTGGCTCTCAGCAACTGGTTTCAGCTTCTATAATTGAAAATAAAAGTGCAAAGCACTGTAGGATGCATGTGAATATATTAAAATTCAAGTATTTGAGGCAGGGACTATTAGGAAACCTATGTGCTACTGCATTACAAATACATAAATAAATATATAGACTATCTGTTGCCACTGAGGATTTTGCTTAAATATGGACTACAGAATTTGCCCCATTTGAGATAGTAAATGAATTTATGCTTTTTTAACAATATTAATATATAAAAATGAGACATTTAATTTCTCTTCTAAGTGAATGGTCTAAGGCTGCCATGCAAAGAGAACCAGGAGAAATTACGTTGGATGTACAGTATTGAACAAAAGGAAAACATGCCTTAGTGGTGATTATTTTTGTTTTTGTTTTTCGAAACTGCAGCTGTATGGCTGGCATTCTTGGTTCAGCTATTTTAGTAAGTGATCATTAAGTAGTTTCTGAGAAATTATCATTGCTCTGTGATTTACATTCCTGAATTATGAAACTCAGTTCTTTTCCTCAAATTCTCTGCATTCTGTTCCCCCCGTCCCCCACACTTTGCACCAAATTTTTTAAATTATGATCAGAAGAGGCATATCATAAGACACGTTATTTCTAAACCTGTAGGGAACATGCCTGGCCCAGGGCCAGCCTTACTGGTGAGCCCAGGGTGCCATGGTCGGGGGGGGAGGTGCTCTGTGGTCAAGAGACAAGGAGTGGGGCGGGCCTGGGGTGCGAGGCAACAGAAGGGAACTCAGGGCAATGGGGTGAGGAGAGACAGCGAGGTCCAGCGACGATGGGGATAGGGAGCTTGGGGAGGCAGTGGAGGACAGGAGCAATGAGAAAGTTGGGAGGAGTCCAGGGAGGCAGCAGGGGCCAGGGGCACCAAAATACAAGTTTACCCAGGGTGCCACTTTCCCTGAAGCCGGCACTGCCTGGCTAGGGTTGCCAACTTTCTAATTGCACAAAACCAGGGACGCTGCCCCACTCCTTCTCTGAGGCCGTGCCCTCACTCACTCCAGCCCCTGCTCCCTCCATTGCTCATTCTCCCCCACCCTCACTCAGTGTAATTGGCTGGGGCAAGGGATTGGGGTGTGGGAGAGGATAAGGGCTCCAGCTTGGGGTGTAGGCTCCAGGGTGGTGCCAGAAATGTGAGGTTCAAGTTTCAGGAGGGGTCTCCGGGCTGGGGCATGGTTTGAGGTATGGGAGGGGGTGCAGGCTTCTGCTGGGGGTGTGGGCTCTGAGGTGGGGACAGTGATCAGAAGTTTGAGGTGCAGGAGGGGCTCTGGGCTGGGGCTGAGGGGTTTGGAGTGTGGGAAGGGGCTCAGAGCTGGGGCAGGGTTTGGAGCGTGGGTGGGGGTGCAGAGTCTGGGAGGGAGTTAGGGTGCAGGAAGGGGTTCCGACCTGGGGCAGGGGTTTTGGGGTGCAGGGTCTGGCTGTGCAGTACTTACCTAAGGCAGCTCCCAGTCAGTGGTGCAGCAGGGCTAAGGTAGGCTCCCTGCCTGCCCTGGTCCTGTACTGCTCTTGGAAACAGCGCCTAGGTGGAGGCATGGCCAGATGAATCAGGGTATGCGCCATCACCGCAACTCCCATTGGTCGCAGTTCCTGGCCAAGGGGAAATGTGGAGCTGGTACTGGGGGCATGGGCAGCACATGGCGCTTCCCTGATTGCTCCTGTGCCTAGGTGCCAGAGATGCCAGCCACTTCCAGGGAGCTGCACAGAGCCAGGACAAGCAGGAAGCCTGCCTTAGCCCCACTGCACTGCTGACTGGACTTTTAATGGTCCAGTCACTGGTGCTGACCAGAGCCACTGAGCTCCCTTTTTGACCAGGCATTCCAGTCGAAAACCAGATGCTTGGCAACCCTATGCCTGGCTCTTTCACAAACATTTGTGTAATAGATTTTCTTAAAGCTGTAGGCAATTCACACATGAAGTAAAAAGAAAATTATGCCTAACTCTGTCATGCTTTTGAGGGGATTCCATCTAATAATATACCTTTAGTGATACATTGGACTAGCTATGTCTGTTCAGTACCTGGCACAATGGAGCCCTAACCTAGCTGGTCTTTAGATGGTACTGAAATATAAATGTTAAATAATAACAGTAAGAGGAATTTTTAATATTCAGACGGTTAAAATATTGGAAGCTTCTCACAAAATGGCCTTACCTCTTGATAAAAGATATATTTTTTTCTAAATGAATACTGACAATTATTGTGTTTTCTATACTTTTAAAAAACAAAGAATCAGAAGCCAAATTGTCCCCTCTCATTGGTAGACTCAAAGGAAAGGAAAAGGGTCTCCAGAAGTTTTAACAGGGTTGAGTTTGCAGAGTTTCTTTCTTCTCTTTTAAGGGGATGGACTTCAGAGGGCCAATAAGGGAGGTGGAACAAGGTAGAAAAAGACATGATCTCTCAATCATGTCTCTGCTGTGTTCATGGCATATACACAGATAAATAAGATAAAAATACAGAAATACTCTTGCTGGAAGGTTCCAATATAACACTATTTTATTTCTTAGAATTTGGAATAGCAAGCAAGAATCCAGCTAAGAATATACTGATGATGAGATGAATGAAGAAATCCTCCAATTTGTAAGCAGATTTCAACACTTCAGCATCCCTAAACTGGAAGTGTGTGTGGAGGCACAAATAGGGGCATAATTTAGGTATTGTGGGCCTGAGTAATGTCAAACTTCCTTTTTTACTTTCATTTTTGCAGCCACAAATTATTTGCAGACACCAGTGAGGTCAACATAAATTTGGGGTTTTAAAAACACAGGACCCTGAAAGGTAAGAGCTAAATGAATCTGCCATAGTTGGAAAATAGAGGTCAAGCAAAGCACTTAAATGTGAATGAAACTGTAAGCACTTAAGTAGTTCCTTTGACCTCAGAGGCATTACTCCTGTGTTTAAAATTACCCACATGTTTAAGTACTTTGCTAAATTGAGGCTAAAGCTATGCTAATAGTTGCGATTCACTGAATATGAGTAAAATTGAAGAGTAGATTTACTGAACTAATTTTACTGAGGAAAATCTGGATTGGGATTATAGCTTTCTAAAATGAAATTATCATTTTTCTGAAGTATGTGAATTTCTATGGCTTTTGAAAATCCCTTAGAAATTCGAACAATTAAGATTAGCTTGGGAAGAGAAAATTAGTTGAATTATAATTAAAACTTTTTCTACTGTGAAAACACTGACATCAGCAGTTTAAATGGAACAGGGAGAGGTTCATATAAACATATCCACGCTCCACTAGATGGAAATTAAAGATGTTGTTCACAGTTAATCTGGTAATTGTCTTTTCTTCAAGCAAAGATTTATAAAGGAAAACCTAAAGAGGACTAACACTTCTAATCACTGACTTCATGTTAATCTTTGTGTTTATTATTGATGTCTGTTTGTCACAGTGCTGTATATTGCAGTTAGTGTGATAATATTATATTAAGAGGCTGTCATTTTACTCAATATCATGATGTATAAAGTTTGATGTGTAATCAGAACTTTCATTGTAGATAATTTTGTACTTTATTATTTCTCTAACATTAAGATTTCTTGCAATAACACCACAGTAAGAATTTAATACAATGTTGAATCCTTTCTAAGGAATGGGTTCTGATAACCACTTACTCTGTGAATACTCTGACTGACCTGCCCCTTGATTGAGGTGCTACTCAATATTGGTAAGTGTAGGAGAATCTGGCCCATAGACGGCATTACCTACAAACAGCAATCAGATGATATTTTTTCTCCAGCCCTGCTAGTGAAGCAAATATGATTAGTGATGTCCCACAGCTGTGGTTCTTATCTGATAAATCTAGAGTCAGAGATCAAGGAGAAACAAGAAGTGTTAATGAATTGTGTGAGCATAAAACACTGTCTTAGTTCTTGTGATTGTCTCCCTCTAATGGGTTTCCCCAGTAAGCCTAATTTACTTCAGGAGATACAAGCTAGCATTTGGTTGTAAAGGTGATGGATTTAACCTTCACTGACAATCACGGTGTCTGTATGTCTGTGACCCAGTTTGTTACCTTAGCAACAGCATCAGGGAAATGTGGACATGTTGCACCTTTTGGATTAAATGAAATTGTCATTTGAATAATAATTGATTTTATTTAATAAAGAAAAAACATGGCTTGCAACTTTCCTACTGCAATTCCCAATTGATAAAGTCATGAATAATCTATGCAATGACCAATTCTGGCAAAACTCAAGCATGTGTGTGTGTGTGTGCATGTGTGTGTGTGATCACTGAAGTCACTTTGTACTGGTGTGTTTTTTCAAATATTCAGCATTTACACCCACTTATGCCAATGCTGAATTTGGCCCTTGTACTGAATCAGATCCTTAACTAGGGTAAATCACCATAGCTCCATTTAAGTCAATTGAACTTTGTTAATGTACACACATTAAGGATCTGGCCAAATCTTTCAAGACGTAGGTATGTGTCAGAAAGAGGTCTGTCTGGAAGAGTTCTCTTTTAAGGAGATGTAGACTTTCTTTATATCACATTAAAGAGTAATTAAAATAAACAATATTGCTGGCATTTTAATTAAACAAAAACCTGGATAACATAAGCAAATGATCCAACATACTAAACTTGTATGAGAGAAATTCCATCCTCTCACACCACATCATATACTTCAGCACCAAACAAAACGTCTCCTATGTAACCATTAGTTCTTATTGCTGATATCACTAGGATATCTACCTCATTGTCTCCTATTGTTTGTTACTCTCAATTGCTGTGTCTTGTCTTAAATTAGTGCCTACAAATGTCTTAACCGACACGTGTACCCAGAAGGAGTAGCACTGACCTCAGAAGGGCTCCAAATCGATATGAAGCTTAGCCCTCACAGTATTGCTTGCAGGACTGAGATACAGGGCCTGATATAAAGCCCACTGAAATCAATGAGTCACTCCACTATCTTCAATGAGACCCTTAGATTGCAAGTTCTATGGGAAGGGGCTCATCTCACTGTGTGTGTACAGCCCCTAACACAATAGGACCCCATTCTTGACAAGGGCTTTTAGATACTACTCCAGTCCAAATAATAGATAATATTTCTTATTCATTACAACCCACTATCATTTTCCCTAATATTGCTTGCTATAGTAACTAGCACCCACTTGATGTGAAGTTATACTGCACAATATATTACCATTCATTTATCTATGTTAAATCTGTATGTCTCATTATTAGTAATATAGTATTCTGCCTCCATGATCATGTACAATATAAAATCCATATCCCAATACCTGTTATTAATACAAAGCAAAACACAGTCATTGTAGTTAATGGCTCTAAAACTTTTTTCACCTGCACCCTAAAGCCAGCTATGATTTCTTGTTGCAACCTATTCAAATGCCATGCCATCTTATGGCTGGAGAGGATTGCAGGAATGGAATAATGGCAGGAATGCATATCTCTTTGAGTGCCAATGGCTGAGGATATTGGTGGAAGGTGGAAGTGGTAAGAAGAGGATTCTGGATGGTGCTGGGAAGGAAAGGATTAGCAGTCATAAGCAGTGGAGGGAGGGAAAGAGTGGGTTGCTTTTTTTCATCTACAGCACTTCCTCCCTTTGGGTCCTACCATCCATGGGATTAGGTGGCTTTCTTCTTTTGAGCTCCTGAGGTCAATCCCAGAAGGAAGCTACTTGAGACTCACATGTGTGTTGTGCCTCATAAGCAAGAAGTCCTGTTTTAACACCATACAAACAAACCTAACCCTTGTTTTTATTTTCCTCATAAAAAATGCCACTTTCAGGATGGGTCTCCTTTTTTATACGAAATACTGTTTTGGGAGGTCAGTATCATTTGAAACTTGTCATTGACTTATGCTTTAAACAAGTGATCTCAGTGTGATGAAAATCATCATAGTAAAGTTGTTTTATAGGCTTGTTTGCAGAATAGAGGTATGTATCTACAATATGTCAAATTATAGCGTTTTGCAATATAACTCTATGGTACTAGAGAGAGCTAGTTTGCTAGTCTGCATTGCAAAGGGACAATTTGTTGAACCATTTATTTAGATGATTATGCAGCAAAATTTAATATAAATGGGGAAAAAATAATATGATCATAGTTACTAGACAGCTGTTAAAATGTTCCCAAAACACTTGTGGGGTGGAAGGAAGAAGAGCAATTTTCTTATATAAAATGTGAGTAAAAGAAAAAAAAATTACAAAAGAGTAGGAGAGACGTAAACTCTGATCCTGCAACTAGGTCCTTGAAGACACAAGAGTCCTTCAGTTATGGGTTGAATCCATGGCAAGCCGTCTGTTAGCAGGATCAGTCTGTCCATTCACATTATAATGCTTAAAGCCCTGATCCTGCAACTGAGTCTGTGTAGCTGGACCCTTAGGCCCAGAGAACATCACACTTGTTGCCTCTAATTGAACCAAATTGGGGACTTTTGTAAGTGGATCCAATTTCATTGACTTCAAGAGTGGATTGATTTCAGTGAAGTTGTACCCACTTATACCAGGTCTGAATTTGGTCCATTATTTTTTTTTCCTCTCAGGATCATTTAATCATTAAATGAACCATTAATCATTAATCATTAAATATAGCTATGTGTACCTTAGATTGTAAATGAAAGAAATATATAAGCATTTATAAGTGCACCATGGAATGAGTGTATTGATGGAAAATTTACTGCACCATGTGCAAATATTACTCGTATCATAATAATATATTCTCTTGTTGACCTGTACCATAGGATGTTGGCAGATAATCTGAGTATAATATGAAAATAAAGGCTGCTTTAATAATCAGTTTTATTCATTTTTATTGTATTGTTTGCTAACTGCAGTAGCAAAAAAGTAGATAAAATCAGTGTGAAATACATTGAACAGATGCTAATAGTGTTTTGTCATGCTCTATTATTTTATTTTACCCTGTAGTGTGCCTGGAGATTGCATCTTAAAAGCTGAAACACTGGCTTATCCAGCAGGTAAATTCACAATTGGTGAACAAAATCCCAGAACATCTTTTGGAAAAGGAAATGGAAGCTTTTTAGCTAGTAGAACAAAATAACACAATCACTGAGTAGTTTAGAGTTAACTCTTTTTGCTGAAGCTACCATTAATGCTAGTGAGCTCTGAAATTTACAATTTGTTGTCACAGATTTTCATTCAAATATCTTCACTATTACACAAGTTCATACTCCCTTAATTTGTGATTTGGACAAAATGGTAATTTTCCAAAGCTAATCTAATGATTTTAAAGTCTGATATTATCACAGTGCACCAGGGAAAGAAGCAAATACCAGTGGGAGCTGCGATCGGCCGAACCTGCAGACTCAGCAGGTAAACAAACCAGCCCGGCCCACCAGGGTGCTTACCCTAGAGGGCCACGTGCCAAAGATTGCCGACCCCTGGACTAGATGATTAATGATCCCCTCTGGCCTCAGAATCTATGATTCCTTGAAAATGATATATTCAGTTAATTTAGATCTTTTCTCTGTGAATGAAATATCTGAGATCAAAATTTGGGGGATGGGTTTGTTTGTTGTCCTTTAAGAAAATGTTTATTTAAGATTGTTCAGCCATTATAGGCATACATATTTTGCTCTATGGATTCTTCACAAAGAAGTTGCTTCTATTATGTCTTTTATTAGTCATTATTCATGGCGTGTGCTTCATCTGTTAAATCCATGGTATTTCTTTTACCCCCCCTCCCCGAGCCAGAGAAGCTCTCGTTGACTTCAAGGAGTTGTCCTAATGATTGGGGAGAAAATAAACTGGGGAGGGAAGAATCAAATTGACTTCAAGATGGCCGTGCTAACCTTTCTGATACAAACCTCCAAGCAAATTACAAGATTTTTGCTTTCTGTCAACATCCTTGAGGAATATATAAATGTATCTTTTATGAATGTTTACAGAAAATGACTAAAAAGAGTCAGACGTGCTATTGTGAGTAGGCACTTTTTATTTATTTATTATGCAGAAGCTACACAGTTTCCCACACTCTACAAAGTGCTTCGGGAGGAAAAGTTTTATATATAAATGTAAATTATTATTATCATTGCAGTAGCAGCCAGAGACTTCAAACAGGTTGCTCCCCCCACCTTTGTATCCACATATAGTATAGTAAGTGACAACCCTTATTTTATAGTCTACAGATGAAACAAATAAGTGGGTAATGGGGAGCGGGGACTGGCTAAGAGGAGCAATAGAATGCTTTAGCATAAACTATCCCTATGCACAATTCACAGATGTAATCAGCAGAAATCAGTCTAAGTATTCAAAACTCACCACTTGTCTAGTTGTTGTCAAAAGCAGACCTGACAACTCTATACAGGTTTTCCCTTAGAATGAGTTTTCAGACCCATCTATGGGCATGTGGAATAATCCCATCAGAGTGAGGGAAGCACTACATTAATTGATATCAAGTTGAAGGGTATATAATTAATTGATGTAGGGCTAGGAAATAGGCAGTATGAGTTTGGAGGGATATGGAATTAATTGGCATTCTGGGAGAATCTGAAATCGCTCTGCACCATCAAGCTGCACTTTGTGCACATTTGTGTGATATTATGCAAAATTATATGTAATTTTATGCAAATGAAAGTCTACTTTTTTGCCACAAGAAGATGACAGGGTTGAAAATGGCAATTTTATGTAAGCCTCAAAGGAGAGGTAAGTATTAAAGAGGTGAATGTGTTTCTGTGTTTCAGAGAAAGGCTCTATTGTTTATTAACTAAAAACTGTATATTTTTAAAGTGAAATCAATTTTCAGCATAATTCAGTACCATTTATTTCGTTTGCATTTTATTTTAAAAACATGAAGGTGAGTAGTGTGATTAGTTGGCTAAACAGCAAATGTTTGTATGAGAGAGGAAAAAAGTAAAAGCATCTGTTGTGAACTTCCCAGACCACTTTCTTACTGATTGTGTTGTGAAAGAACTTTGCCATTAAATAATGTTAGTAATGTAATAGCTGGTTCATAAACGTTTCTTGAAATGAAAGAGATAGAAGCAAATTAAATTATATTATTCTCAATAAAATTGATTGAATACTTGGAAATGTAGGAAAGATGTGTAAATAATGTCTAGGAGAGGATTATTTTGATGGAACCCTATATTTTACTGTACTTAGAGTAAATTGAAATAAGAGTAGGTCAAAATTACAGAAATTAACCTTGTAGACTGGATTAATGAACCCAAAATGCAGTTATAAGGGTCCAATGTAATTTGATCTACAGTGGCAGAATAAGTCTTCAGAAGCATTAAAGTCAATTATTTTGAGTGGAAAATGAAAGTGTTTATGACAATGTCTAGTAATTTGTGAGAATGGAGATCTTCAGAGGTTTCTTTTGGGAGCAGGAAGGAAGAAAATGTGTATCATGGGATTTTTTTAGATGAGCAAAACTTTAGAGCAGTCATCCCTGTGGAAAGGTAATTTATTTTTTGTCTCAGTAACTAATGTGACTGAAAATACCCCTGTATTCACACCCTAAATGTTGTTGTAATAATCATTGTACAAAATATGCCTTGTGAGGTATCATTTGAAAAGAAATGACTTCCTGGTCAATAATATCATGGTGAAATGTACATATGCAAAGTTTTGAATTCTCCCTGCATGATGTTGATAGCAGATTTTCAAACCCACACAGAACTGACTAGGCAAAAGTTGTTAAACTTAGGTCTATCCTAAACAAAGGAATGTGTGTTTACTTCAATTTACATATAAGTAGTAAACAGTGTCCTTGAGACAGCAAGAGGAAAATGGCAGGAGACAAGGCAAATTTGCATTTCAGCGGGGGAGGAGGAGGGACGGGAGAGAGCATGGAGCCACCTTAACCACCAGACTCCGTGTGGCCTTCTTTACTGTTTGAATAAACTTTGCTTTGAGGAGTAATCCTCAGAAGGTTCCACTTCTGAGAGTGACTGAAGTATAAAGGTGATGGACAAAAACACACCAAGGCATCTCTATACCTCCTTCCCTCTCTCTCTTTCACCTTAGAAGATAAAGGGTATGTCTACGCTATGGGATTATTCTGATTTTACATAAACCAGTTTTGTAAAACAGATTGTATAAAGTCGAGTGCACGCGGCCACACTAAGCACATTAATTCGGAGGTGTCCATGTACCAATGCTAGCGTTGATTTCCATGTAGAACTGATAAATGAAATTGTTTTTAATTATTCACTTTATTAAAGTAACTTCTGTTCACCATTCACTATACTTGCCTGCATTGTAACTTCTGTTCACTGTTTGCCATATTGTAATTCAAACCCCATTTTAAAACGCTCACTCCATTTTGTAAAAGCTTCCTCCAACCTTCATTTTTGCAAACCCTGCTGTAATCTTATTAGTTAGTTTAGATGTGTGAATGAGGCATGTATGGATGATAATAATCACCTCCAGCCCAGCCTGTCCTAACGAGGTGATTTCACTACCAACGGCTGAAGACCTAGACAACAGTGAAACAAAGTAAAAAGCATCCACCCTAAAAAGAAAAGGACAAAAGAACAACAAAAAGATCAAAGCCAGGTTCAAGGCTGAAAGTCACGCTGCAATTGACGGGGTGATCAATCCAAACAAGGCAGCGTGACACAGAAAGACTATAGACTTGAACCAAACTAAAAGCCTGTAAAAAAGTAGGTGAAATAGAGACTTTGGGTAACATCTGCTACCACATGGAGCAGCCACCTGCTGATTAATTTAACACAGCAGAATGGAAGCAACTCCCATGAACTAACATAGGAAAACTCCTATAAAGCTGGACTCTGAAGACTAAGGATTTTGAGTCTATGGTTCTGCTGCAAGCACCAGGAGCATCAGTGCACCTGACCCGGATTCGGCTCACTCTTGTACAGAGTACCTGGCCAGTATTCTGTCAAGCAACTTTAGCTGGTAACTATAATCTACACAGAACTTGTATGAATAATTGTGTGAATGGATATATATATATATATATATAATCTATAGGAATAAGTAACAAACACATTGTGCTGTTATCTTTTATTTTATTATGGTATTACAATAATTGACAAATGTCTGTCCCTTTAAGATCCTGCTAGTTTTAATTGGTATAACATCCGAATGTTGCACTGAGGTAGCTATCCGTAGCTATCCATAGTTCCTTGCAGTCTCCCTGCCCATTGGATCTGGTTGAGATCCCAATGCAAAACAGTGTCTTGTGTGATTCTGGGTAAATGTCGTCACTCACTCCTTGCTCCTTGAAAGCAACGGCAATCATTTCGCACCTTTTTCCCTGGTTGCCCTGGCAGACGCCATAGCATGGCAACATGGACCCGTTTTGCCTTGTCACTGTCACTATTGTGTACTGATGCTGCTGACAGACGCGGTACTGCAGTGCAACAGCAGCATTCATTTGCCTTTGCAAGGTAGCAGAGATGTTACATCCCTATTGCACCTTCTACCATTGTAATTGGCGATGAGATGAGGATTATCAGTCGTTTTGTACCATTCGCTCTGTCATGGGTACTCCTGGCTGGCCTTGCTGAGGTCGGCCGGGGCGCTCTGGACAAAAATGAGAATCACTCCCAGGTCATTCCCTTCTTTATGTTTTGTCTAAAAATGAGTCACCTACCTAGAAATATGGGCAGTTACTAAGACACGAGAGCACAGCTGCTCCGTGTCAGAGCCCAGAGTCCTGCAGAAATGATGAGCTTATGCAGTTCTAGGGGTGCCTGCAACACCCACCCTTTGCTTCCTCCTCCCCCACCCTCCTGGCTATCAAAGGCAGTGTCCCCCAATTTGTGTGATGAAGTAATAAAGAACGCAGGAATAAGAAACATTGACTTTTAGGGAGATAAAATGGGGGAGGAAGCCTCCAGCTGCTATGATAGTCCAGGCAGTATAGAATCTTTTCTTTAGACATGAAAGGGGAGGCTGATAGACTCAGCCTCCAGTTGCTATAATGAGATCGGTTACCAGCCGTTTTTACCATCTGCCGGGAATGACCAGGAGCTCATTCCCATTTTTAACCAGGCGCCCCCGCCGACTCACCGAGGCCGCCAGAGCACTCATGGGCTGATGATGATGATGGATAGCAGTCATATTTGTATTGTCTCCCATCGGGAAGGGAGCTGGTTCAGTGTTGCAGCACTCCGTCTACCGCAGCATGCAGAGACATAGGTGACATGAAAAAAGATGAGAACATTTTTTTCCTTTTTTCGGGGGGGGGAAGGGTGTAAATTGACGACATATACCTGAAAAGCTGGGAAAATGTTTTTGACCTTCAGGCATTGGGAGCTCAGCCAAGAATGCAATATTTTCGGACTGCAGGGACTGTGAGATAGATAGCTGAGTCCTAGTACCTTCTCCCTCTCTCCATTAGCATCCATGATTTCTTAGCTTTCTCTTATGCTTGCACGCAGCACTGTGCTGTGGACCTGTATCATAGCCTGGAGATTTTTCAAGCTTTGGCATTTTGTCTTCTGTAACGGAGCTCTGATAGAAAAGATGTGTCCTCCCTATACAGCGATCAGATCCAGTATCTCCCGTACGGTCCATGCTGGAGCTCTTTTTGGATTTGGGACTGCATCGCCACCCGTGCTGATCAGAGCTCCACGCTGAGCAAACAGGAAATGAAATTCAAAAGTTTGCGGGGCTTTTCCTGTCTACCTGGCCAGTGCATCCGAGTTCAGATTGCTTTCCAGAGCAGTCACAATGCTGCACTGTGGGATACCACCCGGAGGCCAATGCCATCGATTTATAGCCACACTAACCCTAATCCGACATGGCAATACCGATTTCAGCGCTACTCCCCTCGTCGAGGAGGAGTACAGAAATTGGTTTAAAGAGCCCTTTATATCGATATAAAGGGCTTCATTGTGTGGACAGGTGCAGGGTTAAATCGGTTTAACACTGCTAAATTTGGTTTAAATGCGTAGTGTAGACCAAGCCACAGAAACCAGTTCTTTGACTTTGTGAGGAGATCCTGATCTGAGAATTTGGTAAGCCTTGTTGCTGGGAACATGTGGTAAGAATTTTAACTTCAACCAAGTCTGGCTTGGTTTAGCTACTAGAAAGCATTTTATCTGTGGCTTGTAACAATTTCGCATTTTAATACTTTATACTTATACTCACTTAAACTCTCTTTGTAGTAAGGTAAACTTGTTTTATTTTTTAATCAAAACTAATCCAGTGTTGTATTAAATTGAACTGTTTGGTAACTCCAGTTACAGTAGCAAATTGCTGAATATTGTCCCCACCCTACTGGGGCAATAAACGTTTAATATCTGAATTGTCCAAGAAAGGGCTGAACAGTACAGAACACAAGTTTAGGGGAAAACTCAGGACTGGAAGTGTGTTGGAGCCACACTACAAATAGTAACAAGGGCTCGTAGAAGCCAGAGTCTGACTAAAACATTGATGACAGGCTGCTGGGGGGTCAGAATTGCAGGGCCAGGGCTGCAACAGTACACAGACACTCAGGGTCTGAACTGCATGTTGTTAGGCTGTTTGTAAGTGGTTGGGAGCTACAACAGCAAAGCATTTTGTGGCACCCAAGGTTGTGGGGCAGGTGGTTTCACAACCCCTCACAGGTCTGGATTGCACCCTGGAATATGACAGAAGTGTTTATGACAATGTCTAGTAACTTGTGAGAATTTAAGGTTTTCTTTTGGGGGAATGGGAGGAAAAATATGTGTATTATGAAATTTATTTGAATGAACAAAATGTTGGAATAGTCATCCCTGCATTAAGGTAATTTCTTTCTTTGTTTCTGTAACCAATAGTGGGTGGAAGAACAGTATACAGGAAGAAAAACTTGGGCAATTGAACACTAGAGTGATTAATTTAAGGCTGACTATGCAGAAGTAGCCATGTTTCTGTTCTTTATGGACCCCATTCTGCAAGGTGCTCAACTTTCTGACCCTGATTCAGCAAAGCACTTAAGTATGTGATTAATTTTAAGCATGTGAGCACTCCTATTGACTTTAATGGGAGAACTTACATAGTTTGCTAAAGAGCTTTTCTGGATCAGGTATAGTGTTCAGGGCCTTGGAGGACTGAGCCCTATATAAGGAAGGCATCATGGACTCAATCCTGCATCAGTGAAGTTAATGAGATATTTGCTATAGAATTGTATGAGACCAGGGTCAGATGTAGGGTTGCCAGGCATCCAGTTTTTCACTGGAATGTCCCGTTGAAAAGGGACCTTGGCAGCTGCAGTTGGTACTGCCAACCGGACTCTTAAAAGTCCAGTCAGAATTGCAATGGAGCCCCAGGGCTAAGGCAGGCTCCCTGCCTGCCCTTTGTGCAGTTCCCGGAAGCGGCTGCCAGGTCCCTGCAGCCCCTAGATGCCTGGGCGGCCAGGAAGGCTCTGCGTGCTGTCCCCATCCCAAGGGCAGGCTCCGCAGCTCCCATTGACCTAGGGGCTGCATGGACCTGGCAGCTGCTTCCTGGGAGCTGCGGTAAGCACTGCTGGGATCTTGTACCTCATACTCCCTGCTGCACCCCAACCCCCTGCCTGGAGTCACCTCCCACACCCAAACTCCCTCCTGGAGCCTGCACTTCCCTCAACACCCCAATCTTCTGCCCCAGCCTCCTCCTGCACCCCAAACTCCTCATCCCCACCCCACAGCCCACACCCACAGCGGGAACTCTCCCGACTCCCACATATATACATTACTATCCATTTCTCGATAGAAATTTCACTTCTGCTGTAGTCTTTCCTTGGTATTGTATTAATTTAAAGCTAGAGATTGTGGGAACTTTATTTGGTGTCCCAGTTCTGAGTGTAGAGCATATGTGCTGTGGATGACCAAAACACAGAGGAAATGTATTTGGCTTTCATGGATGAAAAGATCTACTGTATTAAAGTTAATACCCACTCATACCTAAGAGTGAAGAGATCAGAAGAAAATATATTTGCTATTCTATTATATTTTGGAGTCTATGAATTTGGTATTTTGCTTTAGTTTGAGGCAGTGATCTTCTATTATTAATGTAGCCCTAAAATAAAGTGATTTTTACATCTGCAATTGCTTTGTCTAGTTTCCTACCTCTCACATAGTTTATTTACATCAAATTGTGACATTAAAGTAAATGCCATACTGCACACAGAGGCAGACTTCTGGTTTTATACCTAACGAGGTAACTTTCTATCGAGGTGCTGCAACTTCATAGTTTCTGAGTGTGTATCTCAAGCCAATGGAGGTAGGGCAATTTTCACCAGCTAGAGTTCTGTCCCAGAAAATTTTACTAGATTGCAGAATATGTAGAAAAAACAATGACTAATGACAATGTATCTTCTCCAAGGAAGCCAAATTTCATAACTTTCTATCATTACTATTTGTTTGAATTGCAACAACCTAAACTGTCTTTACAACTAATGTTATTTTTTGCATTTCTGTGTAAAACCAGGTGCTTACATTCATTTTTCCAGTAGTCAGTATTTGTTCATCTCCGGAGCTCTTCCATCATTTATCACTGATATTAATTAAAATTCCTATTATAAATAGAACAGTGCAGATAGTTTTGGTTACATTAACTCTGTGTTCTGGCTAAAGATATCATTAAGTAAAAGTAAGGTTGTCAAGTGGGAAAGCCATAACAGTATCCATTTTTAAATATCACCTCAAACTTATCTTCACCCCTAGCACCATTTGGAATAATTTTCTTCCATAGAGATTGTCTGCCATATTTCACTCACAGTAGTTAGGTAGAAATATTTTTCCACCAAACTTGGCTTTTAGAGTATAAATGCAGGGATGTGCAATACACAAGTAATTCTGTACACCATCTGTGGCATACTATGTACACTATAGGTTATGCATAGGTGGAGATTCAGGAGGTGCGAAGTGCCATGGATCAGGGTGCTAAAATCCATATCAGTGTACTCGGAAGGAAGGAAAGATGGATGGATGCAGCATATCCCCAACATCTCCCTGCCTCCTTTGGGGAATAGGATAGAGCAACTGTTATGTTCATAGCATAACAGAGAAGTTAGATAAAACACATAAAACACTCTTGCTGGAAAGTTGCAGTGTAAAACTACTTTTATTCATAAAATAAAAACAAACAAACAAGGACCCTCAGTAACCAAAAAGAGAGAGCAAGCTGCTCCTCTGCTCCACTGACCTCAGGATCTCAATAACAAAGTGTTGCAGAATAATACCTCAGAGGTATCATTCTTCTTCTCAGTTGGCAGGTTTGCATTCTGTTTGAAGTTGTAGCTGATATGTAATAAGGTGTGATAGATGTAAAATAGAGAGGGAAATAGCCATTCAGGAAAAAAGGAAAAGGAAAACATATGTGCACCCTATGATATCCTAAATTGTTTTCTAAAGTAGGAGACAGACCACTTGGCATATATTGTTAGTTGCAATGATATTTGGTGAGATGACCTTCTACTGTGATATGGGTGTAGGAATAGGAATGCACAGCAATTAAGAAAAAGATGATGTTAAAATCTATTTAAGGTCAGACTGATCAATTACAGAAATATTTATCTTGAAATTGAGATGAATTTTTTAGCCATGAACTTAGCTTTAAAATATATACTGTGTGACTTTCCAAAAGGTTTGGTATTTTGAAATTGTCCGTTGTTGGAAAAGAAGAATATTTTAAATCAGGGCTGTCGATTAATAGCATTTAACTCGTATGATTAACTCAAAAATTAATCACGATTAATCACAGTTATAATCTTATTATTAAACAATAGAATACCAATTGAAAATTATTAAATATTTTTGGATATTTTTCTACATTTTCAAATAAGTTGATTTCAGTTACAACACAGAATATAACGTGTACAGTGCTCGCTTTATATTTTATTTTTATTACAAAATATTTGCACTGTAAAAATGATAAACAAAAGAAATAATATTTTTCAATTCACCTTATACAAATACTGTAGTGCTATATCTACTGTGAAAGTGCAGCTTACAAATGTACATTTTTTTGTTACATAACTGCACTCAAAAACAAAATAACTTAAAACTTTAGCATCTACAAGTTCACTCAGTCCTACTGCTTGTTCAACCAATCATTAAGAGAAACAAATTTGTTTACATTTACAGGAGATAATGCTGCTAGCTTCTTATTTAGAATGTCAGTTGAAAGCGAGAACGGACTTTCACATGGCACTTATGTAGTTGGCCTTGAAAGGCATTTACTTGCCAGGAATGCTAAACTTTCATATGCCGCTGCATGCTTCAGCCACCATTCCAGAGGACAGGCTTCCATGCTGATGACACTCGTTAAAAAATAATGCATTAATTACATTTGTGACTGAACTCCTTGGGGAAGAGTTATATGTCTCCTGCTCTGTTTAACCTGCATTCCGCTATACATTTCATGTTATAGCAGTCTTGGCTGATGACCCAGCACCTGTTGTTCATTTTAAGAACACGTTCACTGCAGATTTGAGAAAATACAAAGAAGGTACCAATGGGAAATTTCTAAAGATAGCTGCAGCACTCAACCCAAGGTTTAAGAATCTGAAGTGCCTTCCAAAATCTGAGAGGGCTGAGGTGTTGAGCATGCTTTCAGAAGTCTTAAAAGAACAACACTTTGATATGGAAACTACAGAACCACCAAAAAAGAAAATCAACCTTTTGCTGGTGGCTTCTGACTCAGATGATTAAAATGAACATGTTGGTCGGCACTGCTTTCGATAGTTATCGAGCAGAACCATCAGCATAGATACAGGTCCTGAATGGTGGTTGAAGCATGAAGTGATCTATGAATCTTTAGCTCATCTGACATGTAAATATCTTGTGACACTGGCTACAACAGTGCCATGCAAATGCCTGTTAACTTTCAGGTGATATTGTAATTAAGTGGACAGTATTATTTCCTGCAAATGTAAAACTTGTTTGTCTGAGCGATTGGATGAACAAGAAGTAGGACTGAGTGAACTTATAGGCTCTAAAGTTTTACATTGTTTTTTTTTAATGCAGGTTTTTTTGTAAATAATTGTACATTTGTAAGATCAACTTTCATGATAAAGGGATTGCAGTACAGCACTTGTATGAGGTGAATTGAAAAATATTATTTATTTTGTTTTTTACAGTGCAAATATTTGTAATAAAAATAAATATAAAGTGAGTACTGTACTGTTTGTATTCTGTGTTGTAATTTAAATCAATATATTTGGAAATGTAGAAAACATCCAACATATTTAAATATATGGTATTCTGTTATTGTTTAACAGCATGATTAATCGTGATTCATTTTTTAACTGCTTGACAGCCCTACTTGCAATTCCGACACAGCCCTCAATACACCACAGCAAACTACAACTATTTGAGAAAATGATGCTGATTACAGTAAGGAGAAAATTATTTCTGTGTCACTGCAATGAGAAAATGCACTGTCAAAGATATAGAGAATACTGAGGAGAGCTGAGGTGAAATCCTGACTTCACTGAAGACAATTTGACCTGTTTGTGAAAGTCAGAGGAGCTGATAATATTGAAAATGAGCACAAATATGTACTATTTGATTGTGGCTCAGGCAGAAGTATTAGGTCATTACAGTGCATCCTAGTCAGATAAAGGGAAATATTCAGGTTGCTATACATTTTAGCACACTGTGCATTGCTACATTTCCTTGCTGAGAGACGCGAGCACACACACCGTTGGCATGGACTGAAATACTGTTAGGTTAGATTACAGTAGCTTTGTTACTCTTCTTATTTTGTTACATACAAAAAACTATGTTAAAGAAAACTAAGACTATAAAGTCTTAAAGTATTCAAAAGTTAGAAAACGCCAGAATTAAGACTGGCCATGTAACCTTACTTCAGCCCCTTCCTCCAAATACTTTAGGATACAGTCTTTAATTACATTATCAAAAGCTAATTTTTCCACAAGAACCCCACATCTTCCCAGTATGCCCCCCTTCTAAAAAAAGGTCTGATTTTTTAAAGTGCTGGGCACTCAGAAACTCCTATTGAATTTAGTGGGACATAAGCATTTTTGCAACTAAACCCAATTATTTATGTACCCAAATAAGAGCTTAAGACCAAAACTTGTCAAAAATGTGTGCCTGGGACAAAGTTCTCCATATTTAGCCACCTGAATAATAGCTTCATAGAATTAGAAACCTACCATCATATACACCCATTGAAAAAAAAAATCTTGGCCTGGGTATTTCTTGTTGTTACATTTATTTATTTATTTATTTATTCCAAGGAACCGAAGCAGATTCTGCCATTTCAGTCAACTTTTTAAAATTTGAATTAGTTTTCGCCTTCAACTTCAACAATTTAGAACAATGTAATGATATACAATGAGAATGAAGCTGAACATATGAAAAAAAATGTCACCCAGATGTTGATGACTGCTTATTTATTCATAAATGCTTTGTCAGTTACTGCCATTCAGCCCAGTACAAAAACAGCCCAAGGATTTTAATTTGGTTTAGTTCTCTGGACAAATTAGCCTAACGAGATTCTGTAAATTGTTGTCTAATTTTTGTTAAACATGCTCCTTGAATATAAATAAAATGTTCTAAGTGGAACATTAGGAACAGATGATTTACCCACAATACTTTTCATTCTTTGATGACTAGCTGTTTCCATGTCAACTATGTACAGTAAAAAGGTTTTAGTGCCATATGGTTTTAGAACCATCTGTGTACCCCAAGGACAGGCTCAACTTATACTGAAAATGAAAACTTGTTTTGTGAAAGGTCAAAGTATCAGCAATATATATCAAAAGCTATCTACTGATTCTCTAAAGCTTAATTTCCCAGCTGTTCATGTCACATTCTCTTTGTTAATATTGGCAAATACCATTTAACTTTAGGAAGAGGTTATAAATCCAGGAACATACCAAAGGCAGCCTTTTACAGCAAGCTGTGATAACAATGTACCGTAGGCACCTTGAAAATCTAACTTACTGTGAAATGAAATATAATCAATTTGATCTAACAATAGCCATCTGGTGTGTTCTGACTACCTACTGTTATTTTGTGTAAAACAGGGTAAATCTTGGAATACCACACAGGGCAGTTGGCCTTAAGAAAAAAAATCCCCAGGAAATAGACTTATCCATTGAATAAATACAATTTATAGTCGATTTTTAACTGTATTTCCTACATGTCTCAGCTACTTTACTTAGTGTATCCATGCTACTTCATAATTCTCAACCTACCTACTGGTACTTCTACACTGCAATCAGCAGCTGAGATTGCAGCTTGTGTAGACATACCTGAGCTAGTTTTTGTTGTAGGAACACCAGTGATCTGTAAGCTATGTATAACTTGTATGCTCAAAAGGTCTGTTACACTTCCCCTCTGCCACTCCTTTTGTCTCCTCTCCCTCTCTGAATACCTGTGATGTGGCTTTCCCCCTTCCCCTCCCTCCTGGAATGCTTGTGCAATGAATGGGCTGTTTGAAGAGTTCCTAGATAGAAAAGATGTCTGGGACTCTAATTAGGCAGTGCTCACACACCCAATGCATGGACACTGCATGGACACTGCCTGAGGTGGAGTGTGACCAATCAGGTGTGGCCAAGTCATCTCTAGTCACAGACCATGAGGAGCAGGTCCTTAAGATGAGGAAGGGGCCATGTTCTCAGCAGTGCACTCACAAGATTGTACCTCCCGTAAAGGCCCTTCACCCACACCACCTAGCCAGTGGTTCGCCACGTTGCATTCCATTGTGCCTCGGGAAGACTTACCTTCACTGTACCATCCATTGCTGTGCTGTGGGACACTTATCCTGAAGAATCCTGACATCTCCAGTGCCATGCCTGTCCTGGGAGCGTGAGTATGCAAGTGTGAGTGTGACTCCCCTACCTTCTTTTGAGCTTAGCTATCGATGTAATAAAAGTGCTGCTTTCTGCCAAACTCTGGTGAGTCATTAGTCCTCCCTAAGCTTACTAGCTGGCCCAATTTCGGGTAACAACTTTGATCTAGATAGAATAAAGCTATCTTGATTAACAACAGCAGTGTAACTGCAGCAGCAGGGGCAGTGGCACAGCGAGCCTCCCGAGTACAGCTATGCCTTGGACCCTGTGTACTTACTTGAGTTGCTTGCCCATACTGTTAGGGGTATTCATGCTAGCTAGAATAAAGCTAGCTGAAGTAACCTGCACAACCTGCAATCACACCTCCTGACTGCAGTGTAACCCTAACAGACCCTAACATGCCCTTGGTTGCAGGGTAAAAGTATAGTTAAGTATAAGGAAGACACAAGTGACTGGTTCTGGACCCAGTCAAGAACAACAGTTTTACTGTATTGCCAGGGGGGCGGAAAAAAACAACAAAACCTGCAGTTAAAGTTGAGAGCACCAACTTTAGCACAGAAACCTTAGATGGATATTGTAATTATCCCAAACCCAAACATTATACATTTAGGAAATTCAGAGTTCAAGTCTGACATAAAATAAATCCAAATATGTTAATTTATGGAGATATGGACACCCTTAACTGTACACTGGCTTGACACATGGCAACAGCCATACAGTTATGGCTGATGCGTACGATGTTTGGGGCTTGAGATTGGTTCTGTGTAAAGCACCTAGCACTATGGGGTCCTGTTCCATGACGAGGGTTCCTAGGTACTACGATAATATAAATAAATAAATAAATGCTACTAATAATAAACATCAAAGCTTTACAGAAACAGACTTATTTTTGTTTGTATCTTCTTCCCTCATAGTTTTCCCTAGGGCAAGTTCACATGGATCAGTTCACTGGATAAAATATCTGGACAGCTATCAGATTTTCTTGCTTAGTTTTCATAGGGCCAGATTTTGTTGCCCTTATGCACACTGAGTAGTGCCTTATTCCCAGTGTGGTCCTTTTCAATGTGCCTGTTCACTGAAAAATAAAGACCTTTAGACTAAGAGTTTGTTGTTTTATTTCTGCCCCTCAAAACCAATTCAGGAACTAAAGATCAAGATCCAGATTCACCAGTACACTCCTGCTTTTCTGATGTGAACCTGGCAAAACAGACAGCTAAAACTGGGTTTACAGCTGCTTTGCATTGCAATAATGGCTCAAAACAGCTGGAGTGTACCAGTAAATCTAGAAGGCCTGAGTTCTGTGCTTAGTTCACCATTGGGTTACACCAATTTTCAAACTGTCACATTATCTAGCAGTGAATGAACTGGAGGAAACAAAAGTTGTTTTGCTCTCCTTTCCCCTACATCTCAATGGTAATGATTGGCTGGAAGATTCTTCGTCTCCCGCTCTTCCCAGAACCATGATTTTACCACTCCTTTCCAGTCCCCTTTTCTGCTAGGGAAACACAAATAACGGAAATTATTTGAATCAATTAAATAAGTTGGGTTTAATATATTTCTTTTCCTCTGACCCACCCCCATCTTTATTCTTTTCTCTCCTTTGATTTGTTTATTTCTGCCCTATCTTTGTATAGAACCATAGACTATCAGGAGGTCATGTAGTCCAATCCCCTGCTCAAAGCAGGACCAACAGCAAAATCAACTGTACCTCTCCATCTCTTTTATAGAATGATTGTCCCCTCCTTTGCCCCACTTGCATGGCAATTCCTTTTCATTGCCTTCACCCAGCCTCTCTCTGGGATTTGTAGCTCCCTTTCCATGGCTCTTTGTCTTGGCACCAGGCTAGACAGTTTTTGTAACAAAACTCACCTATTTGTTGTAAGGGTGGGGGTCCCATTATCAGTCAGTGAGTGCTTATTTTAATTAATGACATAATGCTAACATAGATTTGGCTTTGTTAATTTTATATACTATATATAAAGCCTCAGAACATGCCTTGTGTGAACTTCATGTTCTTCAGAAGCACTAACAGTTTCCCACTGACCTAGCTGTTCATGTGGTTCATAAAAGTGCTGTATCTCCTGCCAACCAACCTGTGTCTTGATTGCTTACCAAACATCCCTGTTTGGGGTTTAATGACAAACCTGACACAAGAGCCAAATTCACAGAAAGGCTTGCTGAGCTTGGCTCATTTTTGAGGAAACCTGTGTCGGTTTATGTCTCAAGCTGCACCCATTTAAAATTCTGTGATTGTGCAGCGATGGCTCAAAGTGAAACCAAAAGCAGTTTATCTGGAGTTTTGTTTTGATGTGACCTCAGATGTAGTGGGTGGTAATAGGAATCCTCTAACTGAACCCCATTACATGATTGCCTGTTAGCATGCTGCACATTTTGGGACACAACAGGTGACACTCCTTTCAAGTAGCTTTAGCAAAATAAGTGGAGCATTTTGATGACCAACATCTATTGAGTTTTGCCATGGACAATTAGTGGAAAGTAAATATTTTCAGAGTTTTTGGGGATAGGGAACACACCGGATCACCACAAAAGTCCAGAAGTGGAAAGGGTCCAATTGTCCAACACACTGAAGGCAGTGTGACGATGAAGGCTGTGATGTGGGATAAAGGATGATGGTTTCAAGACTGTCCTGGATGAAGTGTGAGTGGGTGGAAGATAAAGGGTTCTGAGCAGCCTGTAAGTTGCACAGGAAGCAAGGTCATCCCTGTACACTGAAAATCTTGCATATCCATAGTGAAAAGGAATATGACATAAGGTATTCTCCTTTTTGTAGCAGAACTTATTAAATGAGCACCTGGCTAGATCATCAGTAGAGAATGAACTTTAGATCTCCAGCTCAGGCCTCCAGCACCAGAGCTAGAAGACTGACTTCATTAGCTATAAGCAGTAACAGGCTAGTATCCTTTTGTGTGGTCAACATTTTTAGGGGACAAAATATGTTTGGCCAGTGTTTTGCATGATATATATCTATATCTATATACTTTATTTGTTTCCCTTCTCTTTTGCGCTATTTCTCTTTAATCCATATGTTTGTTTTTTTCAGTCTCAGAAGTGTTTCTCTATTTTGCATGTATTTGTGCGATTTTATTATATTATTATGTATTTAACCTTCCCCAGTTTCTAATAAAACAGTTTGAACACACAAGAGGGATCAATGTTGAAGTGATTAGGCCAAAATTCAGACTTACATTGAAAGTGTTATACTCTCATAAACTTCTCTAAATGGCAAATATTCTTGTAAGAAAATCTGCCCTTCTTTTGTTTAGCACCTACTCCAGGGGTTGGCAACCTCTGGGACCCTGGCGGGCTGGGCCAGTTTGTTTATCTGAGCGTTGGCAGGTTTGGCCAATTGTGGCTCCCACGGGCCGCGGTTCGCCATCCCAGGCCAATGGGGGAGGTGGGAAGTTGCAGCCAGCATATCCCTCGCCTGCACCGCTTCCTGCAACCTCCATTAGCCTGGGATGGCGAACCACGGCCAGTGGGAGCCGTGATCAACCAAACCTGCCGAAGCGGCAGGTAAACAAACTGGCCCATCCCGCCAAGGTGCTTACCCTGGCGAGCCACGTGCCAGAGGTTGCTGACCCCTGACCTACTCAATAAACAAGAACAGACTGGCTCTGTGTGACGGCACTTAACTAATAAACAATTCTCAGATCTGTGCTGATGCCAGTTTCTGCTGCTGGCATCTTGTCCTAATATGTTTTGGTATAACAAGGTGCTGCATAAAATAAATAATGCCTTGTTTTTTTCCACCTCAATTTAAAATGCTGGGGATTAAAGATGAATTGAAATCACACATTAGACAAATGGAAAGCAAAAGTTGGTAGGGAAAATATTTCCAACCTGTTACAAATAGCAAAAAGTAAATTAAGAACCATTTTACAAAAAGGGACTTCACAGACACCTTTTGTGTTTTTAACACTGCATTTTAGCTCTTTCCAACATCTTTTGAAACACATTATTCATGTGTTTTTCATTTTATATTGTGTAGATTCTTTCCCAACAGTATGTAACTACTATATTGTAATCAATATGTGAAGCTTGGAAGAAAATATTATACTTACACATTATCTATATTGAGGAAGAAAAGGTGACATTCCGTAGTAGAACTGGTTCTTAAATATCTCCATATGGCAAGCGAATTAAACAGCTGTTTGATAATAGATAAAATTATACTCATTACTTGCAGTTAAGTTGCACAGAGAAAAAGAAAAGCAGTTGCCTACCTAGAAACTGAGCAGTCATGGAGTGTCATATTCAGCATTCTGTGCACAAAACAACAGTTTGTAGTACAAAAGAAATCTTCAGCTGTAGTTTTCCTGTTCATGAAAAGCTTCATTTGCATGTTTGTAATTTTCCACTGCCACATTTTTGAATGCTACCATAATTATACAAGAAAGCTAAATTAGAGAAAGCATCTAGTTGTTTTGTCTTTCAAAATGACAGATGATACAAGGCATTATGTGATTCTGATCCATTGTTTCATTTTGTTTCCAAGGATCTTACAGCAATATTACTATGGATATATTTTTATTACACATTCAAGTTAAAAATATTATGTTAATATAGTCTTCCCTTCGCTAGATCTTAACCAAACAGTCCATTTTCATACTATTGTTTCTAGTAGAGCTGATTGAAAAAATTAGATTACTTTTTGCAGAAAAATTTGAAAACAATTTTATTTTTAAAAAGTCACAAACATGATGCATTTATTTATCTATTTATTTATTTCTGATGAAAAATTGGAACATTGCAACCAAAATGAAAACCTTCTCTAAACAATTTCTTGATCAAAAAGCCACGTTTCATTTTTTAAAAAAATGTTCAAAAAAAAGATATTATTCAGCTCTTGTAGCTAGTCCTCTTTTAAAAGTTCCAGGTTATGTAGCTTCTTCCACTTCCCATTATTTCAGTTTAATAGGTCTCAGTGTCAAGGACATACAACCTATATATTTTCTCTTAAAATTTCATCCTTTTACTCTTAGTTACACCCTATCAGAGCACTGTAAATAATTCCTCTCCATCTTTGGTGATTCTTTGAAATACTTATAAACAGATATAATTCCCATAAAGACTAACAGAAAGTAGGTAGGGGTGTGTGTGTGTGTGTGGGGGGGGAATAAGATTCTATGCTCTACCTTTAAGAAGAACAGCATCGATCTTGCAGTCCAGGAGGAGAAAGGGCTAAAATGGTTTTAAATCATCTTAGTGCCCTCTGATTCTGGACTGTGCCAGGGACTGCAGTGGCTCTTGGTATAATTAAACAGCCCTGGGAAACTGTTTAAGTTCTGGCAGCCTTCTGGGCTACCCTATGGGCAGCAGTACTACTGGCATCTCACAGTGCTATAAGCAGCAGCCCTGTAGCCAGCATACCTTCCCACCCTCAAGGGCCAGCTCTAGGTTCTTTGCCCCCCTCCCCAAGCAAAAAAACATTTTGACTGCCCCCATCGCAGCCCTGGGCTCCCTCCCCGCACCCTCTGCTGCCCTAGCCCTGAGCTCTCCCCCCCATCTACACCCCCTTCCGCCCCAGCTTGGCCTCTGCCTACCCACACCCCCCACCATCCCAGCCCTGGGCTCTCCGCTCAGCCCGCATCCCATGCCACCACAGCTCTGGGCTCTCCCCCACCACACACCCTGTGCTGCCCCAGCTCTGGGCTCCCTTCTCCTCCTTCTGGGCTCCCCTGTTGCCCCCCACCAGAGCCCCCCCACCCACACACCCCTTGCTGCCCCAGCCCAGGGTTCTGCCCCCTCCACCTGCACCCCTGCCACCCCAGCCCTGGGCTCTGCCCCCTCCACCCGCACCCCCTGCTGCCCCAGCCCTGGGCTCTCCCCCCTACATCCACCTGCACCCTCCTTCTGCCCCAGCCGTGGGTCACTGGTAACTTGCTCTCAGGGCGGGTCATTCAGCAGGAATTTTGGATGTGCACAGAACACAGACAGGATTGGTACCCATATGGTTACAGAACTACAGTAGAGTGGAACAATTTTCAGCTTGTGTGATTGGAGGATATCTGGATGCATATTATAAGACTGTCCTGCATAAATGAGGAAATGGTTAGGTGCCATTATTATTCTTTTGTTCCACTGTTTGTTTCTATGGGGAATTTGCCAACACAACATCACTGTCTTCTTTTAAACAAATAAAACTAAAAAAAAAGGCAATGGCTGTTGAAAATAGCAATTCCAGTCCTAAAAACCACTGGGAATCATTTCTTGCTCAATTTTATCCTACTTTTTCTACAGCAAGTTACAGTGGATCAGTATATTTGATTTGGGAAAAATGAAGTAACAGCTGTCCAAATTGAGCTTGAGCACTCCTGAATTTTGAGTTGTTCAAATTCGGAAGGCAGGTGCTAGATTTCCTTCCTGAATATTAGCTAGGAAAGGAAAAGTCAATTTCTGCTTCCATGGATCAGACGTGGAAATCCTCCTACGTGGTTGGTACTGTATCTAAAGCTGCCCAGGTCCAGTAGAGCCTCCCCCCGCCCCTTACTTTTCATTTTAAATTCTAGTGGCATCCACATACCTCCGTTGCTAGGCTTCAGATAGAGACGGGCACTGTCAATTTAGTCCACCCAATTCCTTCTTTGGGGGCTGCAAGCTGAGGTCACACCAATATCCCTAATCCAGTCTGGGGATGTCTTCTGAAGGAGATATCTGGGTCAAAGCCTTATACCCCTTGGACACACTTGTTCCCCTGTTCACTGAGTTACCTTGCTCTAGCAGCGAGCTCTCCATTCACAGCAAGCTGCAGCATGAGTTTTCAGCTACCATACTCCCGCCCTCTCCTTTTCCTGTTGATGGTGCCCAAGGGAATGCTGGGAAATGTAGTTCTTACCCTGCTCCAGGGCTGACTCTATAGGCAGGGAGCTAACCAAGGAACTACACCTCCCAGGGCCCCCTGTTGGTTCTCAGCTCCCAGGCTGGATCCCGGTCGGCTGCCGTCCCTGCAAATGGGCTGCCCTAAGCACCTGCTTGGTTTGCCGGTGCCTAGAGCCGCCTCTGCTACCCTGAGCCAGGACTTGCTAGTGAGTCCTGCACCAGATTAATTGTCCCATAGTGGATCTGGGACTTTTAAGGCAGGTCTACAGTTTGGAGTTAAGTCAACCTAAGTTACGCAATTCCACCTATGTGAATAACACAGCTGGAATCGACGTAGCTTAACTCGACTTACTACGGTGACTACACCACACTGGGTCAATGGGAGAAACTCTCCCATCAGCTTACCTTATGCTTTTCATTCCAGTGAGTCGGAGTTGACCAAGAGAGCGATCTCTGGTTGATTTAGCGTTTCTGAATTCAATCCCTGGTGCATCAATTGCCGCAGTGTTGATCCTGGGTAAGTGTAGACATACCCTTAGAGCCTCTTTATGCCCATTAGCAGTTGGGTAAAGGGGCTGGAGCAGGGCTGAGAATCTTACACTATATCTATATTGGTGCTGAGGTGTCCCAAACAAAACACAATCCAGGAAGAGTGGCATACAGAAATAGACTGCCACTTCTCTGATCTGTGACTTGACGCTTCTATTGTACACAGCCCAAAACTGCATTGTGCTTTCTTGCTGTCATATGGCATTACAAGGTAATGTGTATCTTTTTGTCTGCTATCACCCTTAGATCTCTTTCTGACTTTCCTGCTTTCTCCCTCATCTTGAGTGTAGTATCTGTATTTCAGCTCATTTTTCTTCAGCTGTACTAGTTTATATTTTCCCAAGCTGAATCTCATTCCACTATGCCCGCTCATATTCCCAACCTCTCTAGGTCTCTTTATATTATTTTGCTGCCCTCACTAGAGTTTGCAAGGTCTCCCACATGAATACCATCTGCAAATTACATTAGCAGGCTGTTTATTCCCTCTCAAGATCACTAATGAAAATGTTAAATAAGACTGGATATGGTAGAGCTGTCAAGTTCCCCAGAGTTCTTGACACAAAATGTACTGACCTGACCTATGCAATTTTTAAAAGATCTATTTGTTAACAGTAACCAAACAACAAAAACTGGTATTTTATACTCTGGAGAGGGATCCTATCATGCTTCATTCTTAAAGGGCATTCACTCATTTCCTTAATAAAGTTCCCCTGTGCAGAACCACTCAGAAAGAAGGAAAACAAATTAAAGGTACACTGGGTAATGGCAATCTTTCTGACAGATGAAGTAGAGAAGGGAAAAAAAAAAGAGAGAGATTGCTCAAATGCCCAGGACAAAGAGAGAAAAGAAAGTTTCTCCTGTTACACTGTGAAAAGCCTGCAAGGGAACGTTCTTTGACACATTCCTGACGTAATCTCTACCAGTACTGGAGGGAGGGAAAGAGTTTGGTTCCCATTATCACAGTGGATAGAACTTTAAACGCTTTGTTATTTATGGCAGAGCTAGTTGGACGGTATATTACAACCTTCACCTGTGAATCAATCAGGTACCAATCCTCATTGCTGCAGATTTAGATATGATTTGTAAGTAGTCACTGATCATCACCTTCCAAGATATGAATTAGTGGAAGAGCCAGCACACAGCATGAGGAAGATAATATTATTACTATTATGCAGAGAAGAGAGCTGAGACTTTAAGGTGCTATCTAAGTCCTATTAGCCAGTTTTTTTGACCATGAACTCAAAGGCTTCATCCTAATGCCTAGGTGCAAGAGGCCAGAGAAAGTGGTCAAGGGATGAAGAAGGAAGCAATTCAAACTATGGGGACAAGAAATCATATGAAAACAAACAAAAAAAGAGTGAGGCTCTTAATCAGCAGTCTACCCCTATTTAGTAAAGCACTTAAGCATGTGCTTAACTTAAGGCAGGTAGTTAAATTCTGTTGATTTTAAAGGGATTTAAGCATCTGCTTAAGTGCTTTGCTGATTAGGAAGAGACCCAAGCATGTCCTTACATGCTTTGTTGAATTAGGGCCAGACACTTAGGATAAATTTAATTCTATTCTATTCTCCTTCATGAAATATATAAACTGATGACTGAATTCAGAGTTTGCAGTGTTGTAGCAATGTTTTCTCTCATACACTTGGACCAGGGTGGGTGAAGTAATATTTTTTTATTGGAGCAACTTTTGTTTGTGGAAGGGACAAGCTTTTGAGCTTCACAGAACTCTTCTACAAGTCTGAGTTATTTAAAAGGCACAATATCTAGTAATACTAATTAGTAATTGCCTGTGGCCAGATCACATGCAGTGTGGTAGTATCTTCTATCAGGATTTCAGTGAGTTACAAGGGATTTGGTTTAATTAGGCCACATTATTTACTTAACTCATCTGGCAATTTTCCATCACCGACTCATACAGTGCAGGTCATCATTCCTTTCTCACTTATTTCCACCTGGTAGAGTGCTATCTTCAGTCCTCACCTCTTCATTGCTGGTCCTAGCCCATTGCTGGGACCACACTACCCTCCCATTTTATGAGGGTTAACTAAGGGATAGGAAAAGGAAGTTGTGACCTCTCTGTACCAGACATTAGGAGCCCCAGCCGTGATTCCCAATTTCATTAGAAGATGCCTTTCCGTAAGTCTATTTCCAGTTGTAGTTTATCACTGAACCTGACCCCCTTATGGAACAAGTACCTGCACTGGACACCTGCTGAGTTGTGAGAAACCTAACCTCCTGACCTGCCCTGAGCTGTTGTGGGGAACACAAAAAAATGCACCCTCTCATGACTAATCTGTTGATGAGGGAAAAATTGCTTCCCAGTCCCCAACCAGGCAACTAGCATAAGCCCACAGTGGACCCCACCACCAAATCTGGTCCTACTCTAAATCTTGGGTCAGAGAATAGTAGCTTCTAATCCTGGCATGAGAGTGCTCAGGCTTGAGGGACAGATTTTATATAACTAACATGTGCAGGGACTAAAGGCAAATGTGAGCCCCACCAGGCTTCCCAACTCAGGCAATGTCTTTGTCCCCTGCCTGAGTTGGGAAGCCTGGTGGGGCTCACACCCCTACTATCAACCTAAAAGAGAGGAATCCTAAAGGAGCCAATACCCTGTTCTCCTTCCCCCGACACCAGTCCAGATAAAGCTCTCCTGATTTTGAGACTGCAGGAGATGTATTGTTTGTGGAAGATTACATTGTGCAAGAAAAAAACAGATATAAAATTGAGTAACAAACACTGAGGCAATGGAGTTTTTCAAATGAAATCATCAGAAAATAAAAACCATTCACCAAGCCAGTTTTAGATTTTTATCTTACAAATATAAAATCCTTCCAAAGTCTTGTTGATTGAAACTCTATGGATCACAAACTGATGTATTAGGCAGTTTTGAAGCCTTTAATGAGCCTTAAATCTTACTGCTCTCCTTATAATTTTTTTTTTTAAAGAGTTTGAATAAACTAAAAAAAAAAAAATCCTTCACTCCCACTTGGTGGTGCTGTTGGATAAGGAAAACAAAGATCCACAGAAACACATGATGAGGATGATTGTTGTGGTGAGTTAAATACAATTAAAAGAAGGATGGCTTCATTCCCCTCTGTCATATCCAATCTTTCATTTCTTCTTTTAACACAATGGTTTTAAATTAGGCAGAATGGTAATTCCTGATAGCTTGGATTTTTGATAACTAGTGCAAAGTGCTCAGATCTTTAACACAGATTTCATGCTTCTGAAGAATGAGTTAATGAGGCTATTATTTTCATTTTTAAATTGCCCAGTTGTGGGATAGAAAATTTCTGCTTTTACATCATTTACTGTCAACTTTCAGCACAAATTATATTACTCATCTTTTAAAATCTTTCATATGCTAAGGTGAACATTGAGATCACTGGATGATTCAATACCATATTTTCTATTAGAATAAGTATATGATTGAGCCAATAACATTGTTTCCATAGGATTAAACAGTATGTGCTTGAACAAATTTAAGTACCTATTCAAATTACACTGATCAATATAACATTGTGACATCGAACTTCGGGCCGAGAACTCTGCTTTCCATTGTCTATAACCTATTTATAATCTGTCTTCAGATATGTTCTCTTTTTAAAGGTATGCTGTACCATAGCTATAAACAATTTCTCTTCTTCATTTGGCAATGGGTTCTACTTACTGTTTGAGGTATTAACAGTTTTCAGCAAGGCATGCCGGATTTCCAGTTAGGCACAGTGTCTAGGAGCACCGGAGTTCTAGGGGTGCCCTATCTCTCTAAAACTGTGTACAACACGAAGGTCATCTATAGACGGGGGGACATTTAGTGCCTGGCACAAAGTATTCAACTGTACATTTTAAACAACACAGAGTACAGAATAATTATGGAATTGCTGGTTTATGTGAAAAACAGTGACATACTGGTGTTTCAGCCAGTTTGCAGAAGTTCCTTAAATTATCCCAATCATTATTATGTTAAGTCTCTCATCAAGGTTAGTGGAGTCTGAGTTCTTGGTGAGTAAGGTGGCATTATAGGGCTAGATTCACAAGGGGGATTTAGGTACCTAGCATGGCAGTTAGGCACTTAAGTCTGACATTTAAATGTCACTGGTATTTGTAAGATTCCCTACTCAACTGCTGCGAACCCTGTAGGCAACTGAAGTCCATAGGAACCTAAGTCTCCGAGGTACCTATATTTGTATTGGTGGGCTGGCATGCACCAAGCCACCTAAGTCCTGACACTGTTGAACTGGTGGGCACCTAATTCAAACTTGAGCCAGAGGAGGAGGTGGTGGTGTTATACTCAGTAGTCCATGTTAGAGTACTTACCTAGGATGTAGGAATCCCAAGTTCAAATTTTGCCTGACGTGAAGTAGGGTCTGGGACTTGTCTCCTATCACTTAGATGAGTACTCAACAACTGGGCTATAGGGTTAAGTTTTTCTCCTGTTGAAACTGTCCCACTTTGTGTGAAATACTGAGATATTCATCCCCAGGATAGTGTGCAAAGCAGTAAGCTATAGAGTGAGAGTCAGTCTCACTCTCTCTGGCCCAGTGAATCTCATCCATAATGACTTACAGGAGATCGTCAAAAAAGATGGTAGAGCTTGAACAGTGACAAAATGGAAGTTTTAAAATTTCACTTTGCTTCAGAGAAAGGGTCTCAGCAGCAGCTCTCTTCGGTACACTGGTAGGCAGACACATTGATAGTATCTTTGACATGTAAGAAGAAGAAGCCCGAGGGCCCAAACTTTGTCACTGTGTAGTTAAAAGAAGAGGCACTTAAATTTTGCCTTTGGAGAACTGTTGTTTTCAATATAAGGGGAGGAATAAACCCACAGCATATTTCCACCTTGCACTTTGGGGCCTTCTGTGTAATTTTTGCTTTCAGTTTTCTTTTTTGGGCCTAAATCCTGAGAGCTGTGTTGAGCATCCTTAATTCCCACTGAAGTCAGCAGCAGTTGCAAATACATAGCCGGTCCTTAGTACTTTTCAGAATCTGGCCCATCATACAGTCTGATTCATAAAAGCCTTTCCAAAGGCAATTTATAGAATCATAAACTATCAGGGTTGGAAGAGACCTCAGGAGGTCATCTAGTCCAACTCCCTGCTCAAATCAGGACCAACACCAACTAAATCATCCCAGCCAACGCTTTGTCAAGCCAGGTCTTAAAAATCTCTAAAACCCCCCTCTCAGTAACACTTTCCAGTGCTTCATCACCCTCCTAGTGAAATAGTGTTTCCTAATATCCAAGTAGACCTCCCCCACTGCAACTTGAGACCATTGGTCCTTGTTCTGTCATCTGTCACCATTGAGAACAGCCAAGCTTCATCCTCTTTGGAACCCCCCATCTGGTAGTTGAAGGCTGCTATCAAATCCCCCCCATACTCTTCTTTTCTGCAGACTAAATAACCCCAGTTCCTTCAGCCTGTTCTCATGAGTCATGTGCCCCAGCTCCCTGATCATCTTCATTGCCCTCCACTGGACTCTCTCCAATTTATCCACATCCTTTCTGTAGTGGGGGGCCCAAAACTGGATGCAATGCTCCAGATGTGGCCTCAGCAGTGCCGAATAGAAGGGAATAATCACTTCCCTCTATCTGCTGGCAATGATCCTACTAATGCAGCCCAATATGCCGTTAGCCTTCTTGGCAAAAAGGGCACACTGCTGACTGATATCCAACTTCTCAGCCACTGTAACCCCCAGGTCCCTTTCTGCAGAACTGCTGCTTAGCCAGTCAGTCCCTAGCCTGTAGCAGTGCATAGGATTCTTCCATTTTAAGTGCAGGACTCTGCACATGTCCTTGTTGAACCTCATCAGATTTATTTTGGCCCAATCTTCCAATTTATGTATCGTTTCAAAGCTGAAGCTCACTACGGTATGGATTGTCAGAGCTGATAGCAGAGAGGTAGTATTATCTAGGAAATAGAACTAGAGACTGGGACTCAAGTGACTTGGTTTCTATTCCCGACTCTGCCACTGGCCCACTGGATGACCCTGGCAACTCACTTCCATGCTCAGTGCCACATTTTCCCCTGTCTATAAAATAAGGATAATAATCCTTTAAAAAGTACTTTCAGATTGCTGAAGAAAAGCCCTGAAGTTGATATAAATGTCCTGGGAAGATCAACCTGCTGTAGAGGTGATCCTGCAGTAGCAATGAACTGAGACTCTTCCACCATTCCCCATCCTTGTTGACAAAATTGCTGGGAAAAAGCATAACCAGAGAAAAGGGAAATAGCTCGGATGCCCCTGCCATGAGTTTTCAAGATTGGGGGTGTGACCCCTGTGTCATAGCATTCCCTCTCAGATCTGAACCTTAGAGTTAAGAAAATGAGATACTAGCACATGAATACTCTAAGCTTTATTACCAGCTTAGATGTGATAGCACTGCCACCACCCAAAAATATAGTGTTTTGGGGCACTCTGATCTCCCCAACCTTCCCTGGGTCCCAAGAACCCAAATCCCTTGGGTCCTTAAAACAAGGAGAAATAAACCATTCCTCCTTCTTTCCCCTCCCAGACTTTCCCTCCCTGGGCTATCCTGAGAGCTACTGATCCAAACTCTTTAAATCACAATACAGAGAAGCATGTCCCTTCCCTTCCACAAAGAGGCAAACAGATTCAAGGCAAACAGAGAGAGATTCTACCCTCCCCCCTCCGCTCCCCCACCAGTCCTGGTGAGTTATCCCAATCCCCTGGGATAAAACAAGGAAAACAAGAAAAAAAATCAATCAGTTCTCTAAAAAGAAATCTTTTAATAAAAGAAAGGAAGAAGTAAAGAATTATCTCTGTAACTTCAAAATGTAAATATTACAGGGTCCTATATCTTACAGACACCAGAAAGAAACTTTCCCCCCAGTACCAATACAAATCAAAATATTTCCAGCAACTACACATATAAAAGTTAACCAGCCAGATCCACAGTTGCATATAGAGTAAAACAATCAAAAAACCTAAACCACCTGTTTTTACTTACTATTTGAACAGAAACTTAGAGAACCTGTAGTAATGTCTGGTCTCTCTCAGACCCCCCGAGAGAAGAACACACAACGGACAAAGAACACACACAAAATCTTTCCTCTGCCCAAATTTAAAAGTATCTTGTCTCCTGATTGGTCCTCTGGTCAGGTGTTGTTTGTTAACCCTTTCCAGGTGAAAGAGACATTAACCCTTAGCTATCTGTTTATGACACTCTGTGGATGTGGCAAAGCGATCATGGGAGGAGGAGGGTTGGAAATACTCTTTTGTTAGATTGCAGGGGAGGGGCTCTTGAAAAAATATGGAAAGGGGGAGGTCTTAAGTCTTTTCTGTTGTACCATGGAGTCACACTGTGAACAGAGTTGAGAATCATCTCCCTCTGCCTTGGTGATCCTTGGCTGCAGGAAATTTTGCTGCTGGTATAAGTTAATGCAGCCTTCATGCTGCTCTAACCCGGCACACAGGAACAAGCTCTGCCCAGAGTATTATGCCACTTTTCCAGCCATCTCTGTACATGAACTGGACCCCAGGATCTCTCCATTATTCAAATCGATGAAAATATTTACTAATTTCAGACTAGGACTGATCCCTGTGAGAACCCTCCCAGTTTGACAGGAAACCATTGATAACTACTCTTTGAGTATGGTCTTTCAATCACTTGTGCATCCACATTATAAAGTAATTTCATCTACAGCACTTTTCCATGGTGCCTATGAGAATGTCACGTTTGACTGTGACATACGGGGTACAATCCAGACTAATGAGTAGCTGTGTCACCTCTGCCCTCTAACCTGGGGTGCCCTTTACAATGCTTTGCTGCTGTAGCCTTCAGTCTGGACTACTGGCATACAGCCTCCAGCATGTAAGTCACTCCCAGCTATGCTTGTGTGTGTGCTGCAGCCAGCCAGCCACATCTTGGCTATTACCAACCTTGTTTATATTGTAGGGTGACCTCAATACACTCTCAGTCTTAGATTTCCCCCCAGAAATGTATGCCCTCTACTGCTCAGTCCTTTTCTGGACAGCACAAGTTTTATATAAAAGCCTATTATTGCTTTAATAGAAATAATATGCCCACAACTTGCTATCTCACATGGAGCTTCCCAGATACTTCAATTTGAACAAACTGGATTAAATAAAAAAGTAAAACAAGTTTATGAACTACAAAAGGATGGATTTTTAAATGAGTACAAGTAATGAAGCTTAAAATTCAGAAATGATTACAAGAAAATAAAGTTAAAACACTACTGTTGCCTAACTTAACAAACTAAATCATAACCCAGCAAAGTTTTTCACCATATGCTTTCAGCAGTCTAACTGACCAAACTTCTTAGGTCAGATCTCCTTTTCCCCAGAATCCAGTGAATGCTTCCTTTGTCTTGTCACTTCAAGTGCTATGAATGCAATGGGCAGGGAGAGAGTTGGGGGGTGGGCATGTTTTGGGGCATTTGTCCCTCCTTTTTATAGTGTCAATCCCTCTCTTGAAAACATTGCCAGTTGAGATCTAGGAGACAAAGAGTGTATAGGGAAGGATGTTCCCTGCTGCATTTTCCTCACCAGTTTGAATGCCCTTTGTCTCTCTTCCTGCCTGATGACTCTGTTTACTGCTTAAATGCAAATTAAGCAGAGCACACTTTCCTTTGCTTGAGACAGATCTGTTTGCCAACCTCAGTTTGGAATGTGTGTAAAGAACACCATACAGTGGATCTCATAACTTCACATAAACTGTTGCCACGCATATTTTATCAGGACAATACTGACCAGCAAATTATTAGTTTTCACATGATAGCTCACAAAGTGTACAATGTATAAAGATTATTACAGTAGTGTGTAGGATGTGGACAAAGGGATACATTCTATCACAGTGGCTGTATGCAAAGCCTTATTAAAAATGAATAGATATCAAGTCTACTTTCCTCCTACTCACTAACTCAGTAACCACGTAAAAGAAGGAAGTTAGGTTCATTTAGCATAATTTTTTTTGATAAATCTATGCTAGCTATTCCTAATCACTCTATTATCCTCTAGTTGCTTACAAATTGATTGTTTAATAATTTGTTCCAGTGTCTTTCCAGGTATCAAGATTAGGCTGACTGATTGATTATTCTGTGTCCTCTTTCTTCCCCTTTTTAAAGATAGGCAACCATGGTACATTTCTCCAGTCCTCTGGGACCTCACTCATGATACAGTAAAGTATAGATGACAACAAGTGCAAATTCAAGAAACGTGAATGTGCCATTATTTTGGAGGAATTTCTATCAGCCTTGCAAATTAAAAATAATAAATTGCCATGCTTTATAGAGTACCATAGTGCAAAGCCAGTTTGTCATTTTCGAGAAGGCTACCCGTTACTAACAAATACTCCTTTTTGTGATTTACAATTATTACTTTACAGTTAAGTGGAACATGGCCCCAAACTAGATTTCTTTTAGCTCATTCATGCTGGACTGATAAAATGAGGTATAATAGGCAGAGTTGGTTGAATTATTTGTTGTGAATACATTTTACCAATGTTGGCATTTAAAAATAATAATTATATTTACATTTTTATTTCTATTTTTGGCCACTCTTATTGAAAGTACAGAAGAATATTAGCATTTGTCAGATCAGGTAAAATGTTTGTAATCCTAGCACGTCAGGGAAATCAAATACCTCTGATTTATTATATGAAATTGTCTCTCATATATGCAATTAACTAAACAGAAAGGGTTTCATAAATACTAACGTAGAAAAAAAGGGGGATGAGTATGGACAACAATTGATATGTGAATATGACCTTTCCTTGACAAAAAAAGAGGAAAAAATAATTCATAATTGCTGTTGAAATGGATTAATGGAAAATAGTTTTGAACGCAATTTACCATGAAACCAAAGAAATTGTGGTGAAACCTGTAGTGCAAATGGCATTTTGCTATATTTTCTCAAATCCTAATTAGGCAATTATTCAATACTTTGCATCTTCTAGTGTAATATTAACTTTTGTACTTTTTGATTTTTTTGTACCATGCATCTTTTTGTACTAGTTTATCTTCATAATTGCTTTTACCTATTATTGGAAGTCCATGGTTTAATTACATTGTATTATTTACTAGTGGTTATATAATCTCCCAGTGTGTCACATTTCTTAACTAGCACAACTCCACCATAATTAGATTGGTTATATTAGCTGTAGTTAATTTCAGCAAACTGTCTATGATGCCTTATTGAACATTCTGTTCTCCAAAGAGTTTTAAGGGTAAAGAAAAATGAAGTAGCATATTAATAAAATCTCATCATTCTTTACAGCCTCAGCTCTGAAGAATATAACACTTGATTCAACAACCACAGAACTCAGTGGAAAGACTCCCACTGTCTTCAGTGGACATCTGATTTATCCCTTGCTCCCCTAAACTGGGAAGTCTCAGAATAAAGATTTACCAACAACATTTTGCTGCCCTTAACAATTCCCTGTCTGAGGGTGTGTAGGGTCCAGTCAATGCCCTCCACAATAATTGATCCCTGCATAGGTGCGGGCAGAGCCGAGGAGCCTGTAAAGGAATGTAAAACTATATTATAATATTTAGCCAGTAGGTGGTGCCAGGTGTAACATATCTTATTTGTTCTGGTAGTTACCAGAGTCAGCAGTGCATTAAAGATAAGGATCATATCTTATGTATCTCTCGGAGGTGGAAGCTGCACAAACCGTACATACTTCATACATGGCTTGGAGTCAGAAGTGAAGGCAGCCTAACTAGTGCCAGAGGAGAACAGAAACAGAAAGAAAGGAACAGCAAAGGTTGTGGGCAGGAAAACAAAAACAAAAAAACCCACCAAGGGCTGCAGGAACTCATCAACAAGCTACTTTTCAATGTCCCAGAGAACTTCAGCTTTCTCAGACTTTCAGAGTGAACATACCAGAAGCAACATTTTGCTCAATTTTGCACTGCAACGAAACTCCACAAGGAAACTGGAGACATCCAGGTATGCTCTTTAATTGATACTATGGGGAAACACACAGACCATATCTTTAAGTATTTTACCTTTAGTAGAGACAGTCACAGAGATGATTATAAAAGGAATCTGTCTATGTTTGAGGCATACTTTATACCTCAAATAAATGTGGTTTATGAAAGGGCATGTTTTCACTAGGGAATTCAACAAACTAGGGAATTTGTTTTATCTTTTATCAGAGCTTTACATACATTGGTGGAAAACTGATTTTGGGACTTTAAAATATGAAAATATCAGATAGGACCTGCAGACAAATATCTTTCACTCCATCTTCAACTAAAAACGGACAATCCTAGAGGCCTCACTACCAGATGTGGGAGCAGACAGATACTGGACACAGTGCTGATATAGAATTCTCCAAATACTTTTATTGATTACAATATAAACCCCACTCACTCTACATTCACACCCCAAACATGCTGCACCAGAGTCCGAAGATTAGAACAAAGTCCTGATGGCCAGTCGAGATTGGCTCTAATCATAAGGTGTGAGGAGTTGGCACTGAATACCTCATCAAAATCAGGGCTTTGAATTGATGTCTAACTCCAAATTTTAGATATATCAGGCAACTATTTATAGACCAGTACATCATGTTGTCTGATTTTTGTCTCTATTTGTTAGGCCTTTCACCCATAACTTCAGGAAAACAGTTCTGGGCAGGCTGCCATAATCCCAGATGTTCCATTTCCCTCAATTTTTGTCCACAGCAGTAGTGGATATATTGTCATGATAAAACCACCAATGTTATTCACTTTTCTGCTGATTCTATATGTTTCTCATGGACACAACAAAGTTGTTTTGCACAAGCAGTCCTTGACCGCTCAAAACCTTCAGTTGCCAACATGCAACTCACATAGTCATGTCAAGAACACTGCATTCATACTAGGCCTCAATGACGTGTAACTTATTACAGTGTATGCTACTGTATATCTCAACACCAGTACTGTTCAAGATATTCATAAATGATCTGGAAAAAGGGGTTAAAAAGTGAGGTGGCAAAATTTGCAAATGATACAAAATTACTCAAGATAGTTAAGTCCAAAGCAGACTACAGAGTTACAAAGAGATCTCACAAAACTGGGTGTCTGGGCAACAAAATGGAAGATGAAATTCAATGTTGATAAATGCAAAGTAATGCACATTGGAAAACATAATCCCAACCATACTTATAAAATGATGGGGATCTAAATTAGCTGTCACTACTCAAAAAAAAAAATAAAAAAAATCTTGAAGTCATTGTGGATAGGTTCTCCGAAAACATCTACTCAATGTGTCACGAAAGTCAAAAAAGCTAACCAAATGTTGGGAATCATTTTGAAAGGGAAAGATAATAAGATATGCCAACATCTTGAATACTCATGCAGATCTTATGAAGAGAGATTAATTAGACTGGGATTTTTCAGTTGAAAAAGAGACGACTATGGGGAGGAATATGATAGAGGTCTATAAAATCATGACTAGTGTGGAGAAAGTAAATAAGGAAGTGTTATTTACTCCTCATAACACAAGAACTGGGAGTCACCAAATGAAATTAATAGGCAGCAGGTTTAAAACAAACAAAAGGAAGCATTTATTCATACAATGCATAGTAAACCTGTGGAACTCTTTGACAGAGGATGTTGTGAAGGCCAAGACTATAACAGGGTTCAAATCATAACTAGGTAAGTTCTTGGAGGATAGGTCCATCGATGGCAGGGTTTCTCAAACAGGGGTGGCTGCTTGTATAGGGAAAGCCCCTGGCGGGCTGGGTCGGTGTGTTTACCTGCCCCGTCCACAGGTCCGGCCGATCACGGCTCTCACTGGCCATGGATCACCAACGGTCTGGAGCAGCGATCCGCGGCCAGTGGGAGCCGCGATCGGACAGACCTGCAGACGAGGCAGGTAAACACGCCAGCCCGGCCCGCCAGGGGCTTTCCCTATACAAGTGGCGACCCCTCTTTGAGAAATACTGATCAGTGGTTGTCATAAACAGATAGTTAAGGGTTAACGCCTCTTTTACCTGTAAAGGGTTAAGAAGTTCACCTAGAGTAGCTGACACCTGACCAGAGGAACCAATGGGGGAACAAGATGTTTCAAAAGGAAAGAGGGAAGTTTCCTTTGTTTAGTCAGTTTCAGTTTCAGCCGGAGTGAAAAAGATCAAGGAACCAGCCTCTTCTTATCAGAGTAGTAAGTTTTAGAAAGGAATAAATAGGTTTATGTTTATTTTCGTTTGTGACTTGTTTTGGTGCCATTAAGGGAATTATCAAATTGGATATTCTTGTGTGTATTAAGATTTCTGCCCAGGGGAACATCCTATGTTTTCAATCTATTGTCTGTGAGATATGCTGTATGCTGTCTCCCAGAGGGTTTATATGTTTTCTTTCTTTTACCTTTCTTTTCTTTAATTAAAAGCCTTCTTTTTAAGAACCTGATTGATTTTTCCTTATTTTAAGATCCAAGGGGATTGGATCTGGACTCACCAGGAAATGGTGGGGGAAATGAGGGGGGATGGTTAAATTCTCCTTGTGTTAAGATCCAAGGGGTTGGATCAGTGTTCACCAGGGACTTGGTGAGGAAGTCTCTCAAGAGTATCCAAAAAAGGGAGTTAGTTTGAGAGTGGTGGCAGCGAGACCAGATCTAAGCTGGTAATTAAGCTTAGAAGTGTCCATGCAGGTCTCCACATCTGTACTCTAAAGTTCAGAGTGGGGAAGGAACCTTGACAGTTGTTATTAGCTGGACTGTCAGGGATGGTATCCCTAGCTTTTGTTTGCCAGAAGCTGGGAATGAGTGATATGAGATGGATCACTTGATGATTAGCTGTTCTGTTCATTTTCTCTTATGCACCTGGCATTGGCCACAGTTGGAAGACGGGATACTGGGCTAGATGAACCATTGGTGTGACCCAGTATGGCCTTTCTTCTATTCTTTCATAGCTATTCAAACATGAAAGCAGTATGAGCTAGTGAAACAGCAAAAACAAAACAATTTACCAAACTTGAAAAACAAGATACTAGCTTAGAAACTGTAAACAGATGTAATACAAGTGCTATAAGTAATCATGAGATCCCACAGACTAAGAGGGACAAATTCCAGGCTAACTACAAAACATTTCTGACAATATGCATAAGATATAGGAAAATTCGTAGCCCAAGTGATGTTTGTCCAGACAAGGATGGAAGAGGTATCGAATGCACAAAATATGGACATTTTGCAGCTGTTTGTCATACCAGAGCAATGAGGATCTTACAGTCAGACAGACAATCTAGAGCTTTTGTTTTGGGGATCTACTGTATGTGATGACACAGAGCCTACCTGAATAGTGAAACTGAATATTAATGGAAAGACTATAGAATTTAAAATTGACACAGGAGCAGACATGACAATATCAGAAGAGACTCATAATCACCTTCAACCTCTCTGGTACCTGAAATTACCTGACACAGCTGGACTAACTCTGGAGGTATTCTGAACACACAGTTCCCCACAGAAAAAACTTACAAAGACAGGAGCCTTGCATTAAACGGGCATGTGATCAAAGGTTTGAAGGCCAATAATCTTCTCAGCTACAGTGTGGCAGCCATGATGGGCCTAGAAAGAAAGGTGGAAGAGTTCAGAGTATATGATGACATTGGACTTTTGAAACAAAAGACAGTACAAATAACCGTAAGTGACAATGCTGAATCATATAGAACAGGGGTCCTCAACCTCTGGCATACGGCTTACCAGGGTAAGCACTCTGGCAGGCTGCGCCAGTTTGTTCACCTGCCACGTCGGCAGGTTCAGCCGATCGCAGCTCCCACTGGCCGCAGTTTGCTGTCCCAGGCCAATGGGGGTGACAGGAAGCCACGGCCAGCACATCCCTTGGCCCACACCACTTCCTGCAGCCCCCATTGGCCTGGGACAGCTAACTGCGGCCAGTGGGAGCTGCGGTTGGCCGAACCTGCAGACACGGCAAGTAAACAAACTGGTCCGGCCCACCAGGGTAAGCACCCTGGCGAGCTACATGCCAGAGGTTGCCGAACCCTGATATAGAACAACACCTCTACCAGACAGACCTTGAAGAGACTAGCTATACATTTATCAGAATTCAAACATCCTCACCTGGTCATAGTGGACTGTTTTTCTAGGCATATAGAAATAAGGTACTCAAAAGACATAACCAATGAAGTACACTTTTGGTCCTTTCAGTATCCAGAACAACTGATGATGGACAACAGACCACAATTCAGAGTAGTAAAATTTAAGTATTTCCAAATGAAATATGATTTGGATCATGTTTCCAGCAGTTCACATTACCCCTAATGAAATGGCGGGGATGAGAGAGCTATATAGACAACCAAGAAAATCCTACAGAGGAAGATCTGTTCCTTGCTTTTCTGAGTTACAGATCAACATCAATAACAGCTATTGGATATAGTCCAGCAGAATTCCTGATGAAAAGACAACACAGAACTACTGTTCCAACTTTGGAAAAGAACCTATCACCGAAGTGACCAGACATGAAGAGAGTAGCCAAGTGAGATGAAGAGGCAAAGAGAGCTTATGAACACTTTGACAACAGACATCACTCAGAGAACTACCAGGCCTAGAACATGGTGACCGTGTTTGTGTCAAACTGGATGGAGAAAAAGAGTAGAGAATTGCTACTGTCAAAGAAAAACAATTCATTGCCAGGTCATATGTGGTCAAGAGTGACAGAAACCATTGACATCTGCAGTTTGTTCCTCTTGAAAAATAATCAACAGAGCAAACTTTACAGAACAAGAACAAAAAGAAGACTGAAAAATTCCAGATGACAGCCAGTCCTTGCAACTAATGGACAGCTACATGACACTGTTATGCATTTGGATAGTGTAATTAGAAAAAACAGTACTATTCAGAGACACTTAGATTGATACATACTGAATTTTAAAGATATTGTGATAGTGAAATTTTGTAAATGATAGGAATGTAAAACTTAAGAAGGAGATGTAATGGCAGAGGTGGGAAAACTACGGCCCACGGGCCACATCCATCCTGCGGAACCGTCCTGCCTGGTTCTTGAGCTCCCAGCCAGGGAAGCTAGCTCCCAGCCGTCCCCTGCTGTCCTTCATGCCCTGCACCCTCAGCTCACTGTGCTGCCTGCGCTCTGGGTGGCAGAACTGCAAGCTCCTGCCAGGAGCATGGCTGTGAGAGCTGCTAGCCTGCCCCTGTGCTCTAGACTGTGTGGTGATGTGACTGGGTCTGGCCAGGCAGCGTGGCTGCCAGTCCTGGTGCTCTGAGCAGCATGGTAAGGGAGTGGGGAGAGGGGGGTTCGATAAGGGGCAAGGGGTCTCGGGAGGCAGTCAGGGGGCAGGGGTGTGGATAGGGGTCAGGGTAGTCAGGGGACTGGAAGCAGGGTGGGTTGGATATAGGGTGGGGCCCTGGGGGGGGTTAGGGGCAGGAGAGGTCCTGGGAGAGAGTGGTCAGGAGACAAGGAGCAGGGGGATTTGGATGGATCAGGGGATCTAAGGGGGGCAGTCAGGGGGCTGGAAGTGAGAGGGAGCAGCTAGGAGGCAAGGGACAGGCTGTTTGGGGAGGCACAGCCTTCCCTACCCGGCCCTCCATACAGTTTTGGAATCCCGATGTGGCCCTCAGGCCAAAAAGTTTGCCCACCCCTGTGGTATGTAATGTAAAACTGTATTGTAATGTGTAGCCTTTAGGTGGTACCTTGTGTAACATTAATTATCTGAACTGGTAAGAATGTGAGCCAGCATTGGATTAAAGATATTTTAAGGGGAACACATCTCATGCATATCTTTGGGGTAGAAACTCTAACCAGTCCATATCTGGGATATGAAAGATCGTCCTCATGGAGGCTGTAATAGCAGATGAGAGATGGGAGGAGCTCACAAAAGTCTGCACCCTGTTGTCAAGTTGAGAGTGGTGGATTTCACCTCCCCATCTCATCCATGCACCATCCTCACAGATGGCAAATGCTCAGGCTTTAGTATGCCTGGATCAGACTATGTGCATGAAAATGAGCCTGAGTATTTAAATGTTTGTAGATAATAAATTATCTAACTCTGTACTACATATAAGAACTATTTGCTAACGGGAACAGAGAAAATAAGCAGTTTGCAGAGATATGTCAGTAAAAGCTTTACTCATATGTATTGTATGTCCCACTTATGCATATGTGTGTGGCACTCTAGTCATAAGGAACAGATTTGCACCTGTTTAATTGTTTTACACACTCACTCACACAAAGTCTTTAAATTCAATTTTGAAAAATGTCTTGACAATTGTTAATCATTTAATACATGTGCCAGGGTTTTCTCCCCACTCTGAACTCTAAGGTACAGATGTTGTGACCGGCATGAAAGACCCCCTAAGCTTGTAAGTACCAGCTTAGGTTACAAACTTCCCCAAAGCACAAATCCTTTCCTTGTCCTTGTATGGTGTTGCTGTCACCACCAAGTGATTTAGACAAAGATTCAGGAAAAGGATCACCTGGAATCCCTAGTTCCCCAAATATCCCCCAAGTCCCTTCACTCCCTTTCCTGAGGAGGCTTGAGAATAATATATTAACCAATAGGTTAACAAAGTGAGCACAGATCAAACACTTTGGTTTTTAGAACAGTAAAAATCATTCAGGTTCTTAAAAGAATAACTTTATTACAAAGAAGAAAATAAAAGAATCACACCTGCAAAATCAGGATGGAAGGTAACTTTACAGGGTAATAAAATATTTAAAACACAGAGGAATCCCGTCTGGACTCAAATTCACAACTACAAAAAACAGGAATAAAGCTACCTCTTAGCAAAGGGAAAAGTCACAAGCTAAAACAAAAGATAATCTAATGCATTTCCTTGCCTTTACTTACAATTTCTGTAATTTTATATGTATCATTTCAGGTATCTTTTTAGGAGCTGGTTTACCTGCTTGGGCTCTCTTTCTGTCCTGAGAGAGGACAAACAAAGAAAGCACAAACAAAACCTCCCCGCTTCCTCACAGATTTGAAAGTATCTTCTTTCCCCGTTGGTCCTTCTGGTCAGGTGCTAACTAGGTTAATTGAACTGATTAACCCCTTACAGGTAAGTGATTCTGTACTTCTGCCCAGGAGGGATTTTATGTTATGGCTTACATAAAGGTTGTTACCCTTATATTTATGACAGCATGGAAGGCATAAAACTGTATATAAGCTATTTAGTCCTCTTTCCCACAGCCCCAACCTTACTGGTTTAATTATAAGGTATTTCTTTTTTATTTTCTGTTTGATCATATAATCTTTAATAGTAATAATATTCTATACCTATTTCTTTTATGTTGTATGTAACATATTCTGACAATTTATACAGTATACAATTTTTAAAATTATTTTGTACCTCTATCTCATTTAAGAAAAATGATTTTTTAAAAAAATACATATTTTACCAAATCTCAGTTGGAATCTCTGGATTACACGTTCAAAAGTCCTAAACTCAAAGCAACCAGACCTGAGTGAATAATTTTATGAATTTAGCCTCTTTTTCTGCTTGCAAAATGTCCATGAGAAGATTATTGCTTCCTCAGATTAATTCATTATTCAGATTACTCAAGCTTTATACTAGGGTAATTACTAAGGTAATTGGGAGCAGTTCACTGTAAATATATGATGCTCAGTGGTCAAAATTTGATCTGTGTTGGTTACACAAGTATTATTTCTGATCTTTGATGAGCTGCTCAGCTTTGCACAGCCTGAAGAGCAAATCAGAATGTGGGGTGAAGAAGCCATTGAGGCTTTAAATCGCTCAGGTAGAGACAGTAGTTTACAGTGGGGTAAGAGATTAAGATTAGGGAAATTTAAAAAATGTTTAAATTTCTCTTTACAGGACAACATAGCCATTCAGCAGTATTTCTAGAAAAAACTAGGTCACTGTACAATAAATGATATGTTGATCTTATTAGATTTACACAAAGTAATTGTGGTGTGCTAATCACAAAGGCTATGGGAAAATTCATGTCTGGTTGTTTATCTCTGTATGGCAAGATTGTAGATATGGGTTATGGGAAACCTGACACCATGTGTCTTGCCACATAAGAAGTATTGATATATAATTTTCTCTCATCATCACAGTTATTAATGCAAAGCCTAACAGTGAAGTATGTGAACATAAACTTGCCTGACTCCTTTGAATTTCTCTGTGCTAGCGCCCTGAGAGGGGTCTGGGAATCTTGCTGCATCAAGCAGTAAGTAAACAAAACGTATGAGGAAACCACAGTGTTGATAAATTGTATAATCAGTTGCTTGACCACATTTTGGTTTATTATATATTCAAGAGACCAAAGAACCCATATCAGTCAAGTTTATTGCTAAAAGTCAATAATAATGTAGTATAGGAAAGCTCAATATTATACCAATTTCCGAGAAGCTGTCTTGTGCAGCATTGTTAAATTCACCTTAGACAGAAGAGATGCTCCCAAAGTTACACCTTTCAGCTAGAAGTATTTATAAGGTGATTTTACAAGTTACAAAACTCTTTACATGTCACTAAAAAAACCCCATCAGTTTGTGACAGTTCCTTAATTTGTTGTTCTGTATCTTTACTGTCCTTATCTTTGTTTTGGATACTAGCATTCCAGGTACTGGTCCATGATGTTACCTCCCTAGTTTCTACAGAGACTTAGAATGTAGGCATCTTAATTTCTACAAGTTTCCTACCTGCTTATGTCAAATGCCAAACTCTACTATTGCAGAGTGTTGTGGGATATAGCTTAGCATGAGTGAACAAAACTCTGAAAAAAAACATAGACCTGTTCAGCTCTCATAATTGTCAGGCATTCATATAATATAGTATAGACAAACTTAACATATAAATGTTGCTAACATCAGTTTGCTAGAACCTGCCCAAATCAATAGAAAGTTTCATATTTCTTAATACTTACATACATTTAATAGCAAACCTTTAGAATAATTCATTTAAAAAATTGTTTTCAAAACAATCATGGACATATACAAGAATGAAAATACGATAAGCATTTGAATATCACATCCAAGGAATGTAAAATCATTTGGAAGCATATGACCAAATTCTCATTATGATGATGAAAAATACTCAGATCAGACAGGTTTGAGATCTTGTAGGACATGTGACAAATTGCATAAAATATATTATAATTTTTCAGATGAATGCTGGAAAATGTAACAATTCTATTACTTTTATCCACTTGTGGTGATTTTATCAAGTTATACTAAATTTCACGTCTAATGAGATCACAGGTCTCTATCATCTGTGCAATCCGGTAGTCACAGATATTACTTTGATGAATATTTTAAAAAGTTCTCTGCAACCCCTGTCATCCATCTCAGCAGTGCAAAGCAACTGGAAAGCTGCTGTACTGGAGTGACTGGGGATTTCTTGATGTATTAAGGTAATTCCTGGGTAGCAGAAAACCAATGTAAAGGACTCTGCACCATTCGTTTCTGCCACAGGCCATGGAAGACAATCTGCTACCCCATGCAAAATATCAACATGCTGGCCCCTTCTTCAAAGTCCTAATCCAGGGTTTCTAAAACAGGGATCGCCGCTTCTGTAGGGAAAGCCCCTGGTGGGCCAGGCCGGTGGGCCTACCTGCCCCGTCTGCAGGTCCAGTCAATCGCAGCTCCCACTGGCCACAAATTGCTGCTCCAGGTCAATGGGTGTTGCTGGAAGCGGCAGCCAGTATATCCCTTGGCCCGCACCGCTTCCAGCAGCTCCCATTGGCCCGGAGCAGTGATCTACAGTGGGAGCCGCGATTGGCCGGACCTGCAGATGAGGCAGGTAAAACACACCGGCCCGGCCCACCAGGAGCTTTCCCTACAGAAGTGGCCAACTCTGTTTGAGAAACCCTGTCGTAGTCCAACAGAAGTCGCCCAGTTGCCCATCCCATCATGTTCTAGGTGTCATTTTACTTATAAAGTTACTTTTTTCAGTATTTTTTAGTATTGACAGTTAATTATGTAAAGCTAATCAGCAAGTTAAAAATCCCAAAGAAATGCTTATTATTTATTCCTTCCTAACGGGTCAGATACTATGGAAATGGGAGCCACAGAGACAACTTTCTTCTTATAAAGTCTGAGAGGAAATTTGAATCTTACGTTATAGGAATTTCCTGTGTCTGCTATCGAGAAGAGCTACAACTCTCCAGCAAAGATGAGAGAATATTGGATTTTGGAAAAAAATATAATAAAGTTCAATTTGTTCACTCTTATCAAAGTATCATAGGGCTTTTCTATACTGCATGCTAACCTTAGTTTGTGCACACTGAAAAGTCCTGTGTATACATGACACAAACCCTTAAGGCATAGTAACTCCACAATTAAAGTGTAATCTATACTGAGCTTTGAAGTGTAGCAAATTCACTCCATTCTGAGTTAGTAAGGACTGATGTTTATGTGCACATAGCTCATTTGTACTTTTTTGGCAGTTTCCCAACTGTTATCCCACACTGCTTTGTATATTATCAGTCCTGATTTGTCTGTTTATTGCACTGGGGTCAAGTAGTCAGTTAACAATTTTCAATGCCTTCTTCCTGGTGAATCCCTATAACCATGTACAATAACTGTGGGATTCTCAGCTTAAACTATTTAAACCTTCATGAATGTCATTATTAGCACATTAACTAACATGATTATCCCAAAGCCATTATCTAAGCTTGATTATAATCAGAGGCATTTTTAATATATCTATAGACACTGGGATCATGAGCCTCTTTCCGATAACAGGGAGTTTTGGAAAACAGATTTGGATAAATTTCAGTTGATCTGTATTATTATTATCCTTGTGCACTGGATATAAAATTATTTAAAGGATCAGCTGGTAACATATTTCCTAATCATAATACAATGAATGGATTGAAGTCTTATCTGGAAACAACTAGTCTGGCAATTCACCAATTTAATCCTATATTATTGTCAAAAAACATATTTTGATTTTTGTCTTGCTAGCACCAGAGATGGCTGGAATTTCAATTTTCCCTTCAGTAGAGCTGGCTGTTGTTATACTTCCTTATCTGTGGGTTTGTCAATTATATGGGGAACACTTATTTTTTAAAAGTACCTTCTTTTCCTCTACAAATATGCACAATATTTGTTCTATTCACAGGCCTTTAAACATGTCTATATTTAAAGTATATACTGGATGATAGCCCCCTACCTATCTTATCTCTAGGCACGCATAATAACATGGTCATTCTGAAAGTTCATCCATGCATACAAGGTACAACTGCTGTCACAGCAGGGAAATATTACTTTAGAACAAGTAGCATAACAGGATGTTTTGTGGCAGGCTATATTTCCTACTCAGCTCTTACAATGGATCACAGCAGAAGCCCTGTCACTCCAGATTTCCAAATTGGAAACCTTAACACCTTGGAGAAATCTTTCACATATTTCTTCTGAACCAGCCCTGAAACATAATGAGCAATCAGTGGCTGCAAAGATGTATTGCTGGCTGGATGAGCTACTTGTAGCTATTTCAAGTAGCCCATGTGCCGGGGGAAGGCGGAGTGTTTGTGTGTGTGTGTGTGAATGTGAACCCGATCTCCTTCTTACTGTTCAGTCTCAAAGATCTAAGTTGCCAAGCAACAAGTGTATTTGCTGAAAAAAAAGTTTGACATAACAAGAAGCACAATAGGTATAGGATCCAAACTGCTGCCTGAAATATTTTGAAAGTGTAATCTCCTAGATTTTATATGTGAATGTAGTTGCAAAGATGAAGATACTTCTTCTAATTAGAGGATTACTACATAACTTCCTCATAGGTGCCCTTCATGCAGAACCATCCAAATTGTTAGAACTTGTTTGTCAAAAGGAATCTACTTTAAAAGATGATTAAACCATCAAAAGTTAAGAGGATCTTTAAGGTTCAGATAACCACACACAAGCGGACCTTTTATCCAGAGTTTTCTGGATATGTTTGGTCTCAAAATAGTGGAAGAAAAGAGGTGTTCATGGTATTTCAGAACATTAAATCAGAGTGTGCATCTAGAGGTGTACGAAAATGACAAGAAATAAACAAATAAGTTAACTAGTTTTTATCGAACTTCTAAAGAGGTTTGGATTCAGGTCAATTTGTGTTTTAAGGGAAAATGTTGGGTCAGTTTTTATCCAAATTGGTTCATGATTCCCTAAATATCACATCATGTACTGGGCTAGGACAGTGATAACAGCTTGATTGCTGGCATAGACTTAGATGTGGCTGGGTCACTAAAATGGCCATAAACAGCAGATTAAAGGCCAAATTACATTTGGCCCTTATGAGTGGAATGTTGGAGGGGTAGGTGCAAGAAACATCCTCTACTCTTATGTGATATGTAAAAGGGCTAGGCTGAATTTCAGTCCCTACATTCAGAGGAACACAGGGACTGCTCCATCTCTTCTTCCCTAGTGGCATCTAGTGCCCCAAAGGGGTCAGGGAGGAGGGAAGGTAATGATTTTCTCCAGACTGCAGTGGCCTGGAGAGTGGGACCAGTATGCTGGGGAAGAGGAGACTAAACTAGGCTGGCAAAGCCTGGAATTAAAATTTAAGGTCCTCAGTGCTAATTAATTAAAAAATAATAAGAATGAAATCAAGTGCTGTATTTCAATTTTTGGGATAAATCTTAACTAGTGCTATGCTTCAGGAGGAAGATATAGTTTGCTGCCCTCTGCAACCAGGCCAACCCCATTAGTCAATGCAGAGGGAAGAAGGACCATGTCTTCACATTCTGCTGGATCTTTTATGACCAGTTTGAGTGGCTCACAGCCCTCAGAGAAGACAATGGCTGCAGGATTGCCAACTCTTGTGATTTTGTCATGAGTGTGTTGATATTTGGTGTTTGCATAGAGAGTGATATGATTATGTGATACTCTCAGCTTTCATTTCTCCAGAGAAGTAAGTTTATAGCCCTCATGCTTGTGGAGGAAAGCCCAAAAATATGAACTGAAGGGCAGCTACTAGAAGGCACATAAGAGTAGACATAATGTATTTCTTTTGTATCAGTCTCACTGATTTGGTAAGGCTGGGTATGTCTATATTGCAGCTGGGAGCACTCAGCCCGGGTAGACTGCCTCCCACTAGCATGCTAAAACTAGCTGTGGGTATTTTGTAGCCCTGGCAGAGACTTGGGGTAGCCATGGAAGCTCAGATCCAGGTAGGCCTGACAGCCTGAGCTGCCATCCAAGCAGCAAGATCCACACTACTATTTTTAGTGTGATACCCTGAGCCCCACTGGTGTGAGTCTGTCTACACAGAAATGGAGGCTTGCTCCCAGCTGCAATGTAGACATAGCAGTTGTGGCTGGGAATTTGAAAGCAGCTTAAAAGGGTTAGGCCAAACTCCCATTGACTTTCAATGGCATTTGGGTACCTAAATCTCTTAGGCTTCTTTGACAAGGTCTGCCAAGGTGAGTAAATTCATTATACTGCTACTGCACTATATTGTTTTTTTAAACAGTTTTTTGAAGCTTCCTTTCCCCACAGTAACATTTTTAAGGGAGGGAGCACAGTGGCATCTAGGTGGATCTATACTGCCCACTAGAAACATAGAGTTTGGCAGGGGAGGCTTCTCCAACAGTTTACTAGGTGTTTGATTTTTCTCTCCTCTCTTCCAAGGGAATAGAGCTCCTGTCTTTGGTCCTTTTCCCCTAACACCTCAGTAGAAGAAAACTTCACACTTGAAGGTCTCTTTGTCCTCCAAAGATTTCTCAGGAACAGCTGCTGTTGGCCACTTGGGGAACTCTTATAGGTAGCAGTAGTGCAGTCTGGGCTCCCAAGGAGCACTGCTACGCATCACATTTCAGGTGGAGTTACCTGTTGCAGCTTGATATTACACTACAATTGAAAAAAAGCATGTTGCCGTGGTGACTCAGGCCTACACTATTTTAAAATACAAAATTTAGCTGACATCGTCCTGCTAAATGGCAAAAATTAACTAGTCCATCGCCTATGCTGCATTCTACAAATCTTTACTTTGAGGGGTAAGAATTTTATTTAAAAAAGGTATGTTTCTGTGAGAAAGTCCCAATTTCTGAAATGGCTACTGTTCTTCTGTAAATGCTGATGGAGCCAACAAAAAATAAAAATAGATTGTTTTTTACCATTTGCATCAACAAAGCCAGCCTGACCATTTTTCAACCACAATTTCTATATGTAATGTTGTCTGGATAATTAGAACTATAATTTTAATGATTAGATGCCATTTGGTAAAATTATTAGAGCCAGTCAGAACATTGTTGTCATATTGTGTTCTTTCATCTAAACTTTTTTGGGTTGAGAAAGAGAGAGGCTGGGAGGCCTGGTGGTAAGAGCAGGACCCTAGCATGCAGGAGTCCCCGAGTTAAGTCCCTGCTCCTGCCTGAATCAGAGTGATCCAAAATAAATAATAAAAACCTCTGTTCTGAATCAAGCAGAGCAGGGACTTGACCCTGGGTCCCCTGCATTTCAAGTCACTGACAACATACATACACTCTCCTGTTTTCACAAAAGTTTTTGGTATTGTTCTAATGCAGAGCAAAAATAAATTTCAAACTCTCAGAAGTTTCCCACAAACAAAATTACTGTCTTCCATTAGCTCTAAAACTTAGAGCAGTTTCCTGATAAACACAATTTTAAATAATAACTGAAACTTTATATCTAAGAGACAAGTCAAGGAAGCAGAGAGAGGATCAAGTTTCAGATTGGGCTTGATTCCAAGAACAGTCATTTACACCTGTGCTACTGTTCATATGTGGAACATTTTGCACCCAGCTTTGCTTAGGTGTAAATGACTACACAAGTTGCAAGTCTCAGGTCCATTGTGTCTTTTTTTGCTATAGCTGGGGAAAGAAACCTCCACTTCCAAAAATAGATGGGATGGTCCTAAAACTAACCCTAAGGTGTTAAAGCACCAGGAACGTGTTAAAGGCTGTTCTACTAGTAGTATCTTCTTCCTCCGCTTGTGTAACATCTGATATTGTGGCTACAGCTCATTTATTAAGACCTCTGTTTCAGATCTTATTCCACTCTGTATATAGAACTATACTCAGCAAGGCCCTGGGAGTAATAGACACATGCTTTGGGGAAATATAAAACAAAACAAGCATGATTTTGATGGTAGGGCGGATTGTGGATTTTGTTTTGTTTTGTTAGGTAGTGGTGGGTGCAAGGCTGCCCATAGTGGGGGGCAAGTGGGACAATTTACCCCAGGCCCCAGGCCATGCAGGGGCCCCCATGAGAGTTTTTCAGGGCCCCTGGAGTGACAGGGGTCCTTTCCTCCCGGGTCCCACTGCCAAAGAGCTGGGTCTTCGGCGGCGGGGGCTCCTCACCATGGGTCTTCAGGGCACTTCGGCGGTGGCTCCCGGAGTGGAAGGACCTCCTGCAGCTGAATTGCCACCAAAGCAGGGGCCTCCCGCTGCTGAGGACCCCAGGCCCCCTGAATCCTCTGGGCAGCCCTGGATGGGTGAAACAGTATTAAAACTATTTGGATTGAATCAAACCTATTAGCATGGGCCTTCCTTCATCACATCATTCCTTTAGGTCTGAGTCACTGTTAACTGACCCTGAGGATAGTTATGGGAATGTTGTAAGGGAGGTACTGAGGGACAAACAAGGTAAAGGTATCTTGTCTTCACTGTTTTATTATTTTGTTCATTTTTAAAAGTATTGGCCTGAGAGTTTAAATCCATGGGCTTCAGTGAAGTTTCACTTGATTTTCACCAAAGTCACTGAGAAATAGATAAGGCTGTATAGCTCATATGGGACATCTAGGCATGAGGTGAGATAATAGAGCTGAATGGATGCAGAGTTTATGTCTGTTACTGTATCATCAGTCAAGGGCTTTGAGTCAGCTCAGCTAGTATTATTGTGAGAAAACAAAGCAAAACAAAACAGTACCTTGGTAATGTAGGGATTTGGAAAGGAAACGAAACTGCTGCATAAATCTCCCATTGTCCTGTGAGAGCCAAGAACAAAATTGCAGGAGGAGTGCAGTCTGCAACAACATTGTTGTCAGAGTTCACTAGCAATTAGTGTATGAGAGATTTCCTTTCTCCAGGAGATGTCACTGTAGACACTGGTGAATGTGCATTTCATGAGTTTACAACATACATACAATCAAAATGACATGACAAAGATTTATTCATTCCAAAAATACCTTGGCCTATTTCAACAGTATTCTTGCCAAATGTATATGTCAGGAGCGAGGACTGGAGTTTTCAACACTGCTCCTCTGTAAACTACACTTGTTCACACCAATCCATTAAGGAGTCATAATTTATTTACATTCACAAGAGAGTGGATGCTCCAAAGGGGTCTAAATTCAGCTGAAGAGAGAGACTTTGGGAAAAGACTGTTCATACATAAATTATTACAGCTTCAAGGAAACAGATAGTGCCAGCAGGTAACTACATGTGCAATTTATATACCTATTTATATTACAACTATATCAAAATAGGTAGTCAACAAAATACCTAGGAGAGCTCCACTTTACTATTGTTTCAAAAACCCTTCAAATATATAGCTGAGATTGTTGTCCTCTCACTCATTACCAGTGAGAGTTAATGGGTGCTGCTGCATGCTCAGTACGTTTGAAATATCAGGCAAGGGTGAGAAAAAGGGAGCAGGGGAAAGACTGAGGTCGTAAAGAGCCTTGCTGGACAAGGAGACTAGGGAAAGAAGCCTGTGGGGGCAGAGATTGGCTGAGAAGCCCAGAGAGGGAGATTACTGTTGGCAGCCAGTAGGGATGAGGAATGCATACGGAAGTAGAAGGGGGTGACTGAGGACCAGATTGGGGAGAGAGACAGATGAGATAAGAACGGGGAGAGGGTGGGCACAGGAGTGGGCTGGGCAAAGAAACTGGGACTGGGAGTCTAGAGAAATGAGACTAAGACTTGCCAGATTAGGGGCCTGAAATTGAGATGAGATGCCTGAGGAACAGAAACATGGAATGGCTAGGTGAGAAGAATGGGAATAGGATGAGGAGCCAGGGGTGGGGAAGAGGCAGGAATTGGACTGGGACAGGAATTGCGCAGAAGGGAGTATACTTGAGGGAAACAGGCAGGAGAATCTGTACCTAATAGAGCTCCCTCCCCTTCAGAGCCTGGAATGGAACCCAAGATCCCCAATTATCCCCATTCCTCTGCTGTCAGCAAAACCCCAGTAAAATCTACTGGCAAAGTGTCTCATCCTCTTATACAACTGGTCCACATAGCAGTTCTGCCTTGTTATCCTCTATCAGTTACTCCATTGTTCAAGTGGCAGAGATCTCTGTGGTTGATTTAAAGGTACCAACTCTGTTGATGAACCATGTGGATGTCAATATAACATGACATCCTGAAATTTGTTTTTTCAGTTTGCTTTCTTTAAAATAAATCTAGGAAATCATACACACACAAACTACACTAAAAGAACTGAGGCAGCTGCAAAAAAGGCTAATATTCTGAGATCTATTAACAGGAGTATCATACGTAAGATATGGGAGGTAAATGTCCTACTCTTTCAGCACTGATGAGGCCTCAGCTGTGTCCAGTATTGGGTGCCACACTTTAAGCCATATTAGAGAGATTCCAGGTGATATAAATAAAAATGATAAAAGCTTTAGAAAACCTGACCTATGAAGAAAGTTTAAAAGAACTCTGCATACTTAGTTTTGAGAGGTGGAAGGTGTGCACCTGGTTGCAGATGCAGACCAAGCCTGTCTGCCTTCCCCCAGGGCAAGTCTCAGTACACCTGCAGATACCCAGTGCAGCCCCAAATTCAGGACCTTTTTCTGGAGACTGGATAGCCCACCGTCCATCCACTACGATTGCACTCAGGGTGTTGAACCAATGCCAGAGCATGGACAGGACCAGTTAGCTGATCATCCGTATCCTCCCCCAAAGGCACGAGCATCTCCGTTCATCTCTGCAATTTGTCAGCCACACTGGCCTCTAGAATGCTCAATTCTCCAGTGGGGAGGGATGAGCGGCAGAAAACTAGATGCCTAGATAGAGCAGCAGACCCACACCCCACCAGATGGCATGGAGCACAGGTGGGAGGGAGCTGAGCTGCCACCCATCTTCAATCATCAGGCCAGAGCTCTTGACCCAGTTGACCCAGGCAGAGGAGGCCACTGAATAGATGGCTTGACAAGCCTCCACCTGCACCAGATCTCCCAGGTCCTGGCCCATGAGAAGCATGTCATCGGCACACGCTGACAGGACTACCCACAAGTTCAGCACTCAAAGCACCAACACCATTATCCTTTTTTCGAGGAGATGGAGGAAGGGCTCAATAGTGATGGTATAGAGATAGCTGCACAGCAGGCAACTGTGATGCATCCTTCAAACAAAGGTGACAGGTTTGGTCAAGGCCCAGTTGAGCTTGACCAGAAACTTTATGGGAGAAAGCCCATAAAGGAGAGCCCAAAGCTGAATGCCTACAGATACCCATGAGATATCCATGATCCATTTTGTTAAAAGCCTTTTCCTGGTCCAGGGACAGGAGAGTGAGGCCAGGTCTACACTGCGACTTTAAATCGGTTTAATGGCTGATATACCGATTTAACGCTGTATCCGTTCACACGACGTCGTCCTTAATATCGAGTTAACCGCCTCCTTAAATCGATTTCGGAACTCCTCCCAAACGAGAGGAGTAGCGCTAAAATCGATAGTGATAACTCGGATTAGGGTTCGTGTGGACGGAAATCGACGTTATTGGCCTCCGGGCGGCATCGTCCTCATTACCTCCCTCCCTCCCCCATGACCATACCGTTTGAGTGCTGGCGCTTCCCGTTACTGTTGTCACGCACCGCTGTGTATCCGTAGTTTATTTTTCAAAGGCTTTGCATTTCCTGTTCTTTAACGGAGCTCTGATAAAAGAGATTTGTCTCACCATACAGTGATAACATCTGCTCATCTCCCGTAAGGGTTCAATGCAGGTGATACTTTTGGCATTTGAACTGCATCGCCACCCGTGGTGATCAGAGCTGGACACGTGAAAGCAGGAAAGTTGTAAAGCTCTCGGGATTCCCTGTTTACCGGCACTCCGCATCCGAGTTCGGATTGCGGACCAGAGTGGTCAGTGTGCACTGTCGCTGCCTAAGAATAATAGGCCAAGTTAACAGAGATCCAGTGTATCAGAGAGACAGGTGCTGCCGTGTCAGTATTTCACAGGGGTTGCCCCTGAAAGAAGCCGCACCCGTTGCTTTCCTCCACTCCCTCAACCTTCCTGGGCTACCGTGTCAATTCCCCCCCCCGTTTGTGCATGAAGTATTAAGGAATACCAGAATAAGAAACAGAGACTGTAGTGAGAGAAAATGAATGTGGGGGGAGGCACTGTGGAGGCAGCCTCCCGGGGCTATGACAGTCCAGGCGAAATGGACTCTATTTTTAGATACCATAGAGGGGGAATTGACTCATTGCCAAAGCTAGTCAATCCCAAATGTGATTGCAAAAATTTGAGCCCATATTCAATGATTAAGCTGTTATTAGCCATTCTGTCCTATCTACTGCTAGCGGTAGCAATGTTGCCCTCAATGTTGAGCATGGGAGGTTCTCCTGGATGTGGGCAGAACTGTCTACCACCAGAGAGAGAAGCAGATACTGCGTCTTCAGTGCTGTTAGCGTCCTGTCTACCAGCAGCATTCAGTACACATAGGGTGACATAGAAAGTAGTCAGGAATGATTTCTACCTCTTTTTTTTCACGTTGTGGAGGGGGAAAGAAACTGAGGAGCTGTTTCCCTGAACCGAACAGCAGACACCTGTGTTGACCCTACAGACATTGGGAGCTCTGCCAAATAATAATAAATTTAACTAGACTGCTGTGGACTGTGGGATAGCTGGATCCTCAGTACCCCCCTCCCTCCCTCCATGAGCGTCCATTTGAGTCTCTGGCTTCCCGTTACGCTTGTATCAGCCAGCCTGTGTCCTGCAGTTTTTATTCAACGCTTTGGCGTTTCGTGTTCTGTAACGGAGCTGGATACACCAGATTTGTCTCCCCATACAGCGATCAGCCTAGTATCTCCCGTACGGTCCATGCGGAAGCTCTTTTTGGATTTGAGACTGGCATCGCCAGCCGTGCTGATCAGAGCTCCAGCTGGACAAGCATGGAAAGCAATTCAAAAGTTCGCGGGGACTTTTCCTGTTTACCTGCACGCTGCATCCGAGTTCAGATTGCGTCCAGAGCGGTCACTGCAAGACACTCTGG
>NC_133769.1:302400195-302439458 GCF_003597395.2 Chelonoidis abingdonii | reverse complement strand
CTCCTTTGTGAGGGCAGCAACGACACCCTTTGGCGCGTTTTTCCGCGGAGTGCATTGAGCCAAACGCCATAGACAACCATCATGGACCCTGAGATACAAACGGTATCCTGACCGTGTCCAACACCTCGGTCTCTCGTGGCTGATTACTGCCAATGAATGCAAGGCAGAGGAGAGAAGGAGCAGCTTTGCTGAGTGGCGAGGACAGCGATGACGAGATGGAGCAGAATTTCCATAACCGCTGGCCCCAGCGCGTTTTGGAGCTACTGCTTATTAACGGGGCATCTACTACCCATGAATGCCGAATTTGGCACGGAAACAAGCAAGACTGGTGGGACCGCATTGTTTTGACGGTGTGGACGTCTCGCAGTGGGTGCGAAACTTTGACATGCGTAAGAGCACTTTTTTAGAAACTTCTTGACATCTTTCCCTGCCCTGAAACGCCGTAATACAAACATGAGAGCAGCCCTCACAGTGAGAAGCGATGGCAATAGCCTCTGGAAGCTTGCAACGCCAGACAGCTACCGGTCATCGGGAATCAATTTGGACGTGGGCAAATCTACTGTGGGGCTGCAGTGATGCAAGTAGCCAAAGCAATCGTTAGCTGCTGCTACGAAAGGTGTGACTCTGGAAACGTGCAGGTGATAGTGGATGGCTTTGCTGCAATGGGTTTCCGAACTTGGTGGCCATAGATGAACCATATCCCTATCTTGGCCCAGAGACCCGGGCACCCAGTAGTGACCGCAGGGTATTTTCAATGGTGCTGCAAGCACTGTGTGGACCACAAGGGACGTTTCACCACATCCACGTGAGGGGCCAGGAAGGGTCATGACGCTCGCGCTCTTCGGAGCACTAGTCTTTTAACGGCTGCAGCAAGGGATTAACTTCCGACCAGAAAATAACCGTTGGAATGTTCAATGCCTATAGTATCCTGGGGGACCAGCCTACCCTTGATGCCATGTCATGCATACACTGGCAGCCTGACAGTGGTCAGGAGCTGTTCAACTACAGGCTGAGCAAGTGCCGGATGGTGGCTAGATGTGCATTTGGCCGTTTAAAGGGCGCTGTGATATACTTACTCGCTCAGACCTCAGCCAACCATGTCCGCTTGCTATTGCTGCTGCTGTGTGCTCACAATCTTTGTAGACTAAGGGAGACATTGTATGGGCTGGGTGGGGCTGACATCACCTGGCGCTTGCTGAGGTAGAGCAGCAGACACCAGGGCGATTAGAAGAGCACTCTGGAGGCGCTGCGGCATAGAGAAGCCTTGAAAACAAGTTTCAAGCCGGCCGGTACGTGTGACTGTTTGCTTCCCCTTGATGACCTCCGCACTTGATGGACTTATCTCAGTGTAAGCAACCCATCTCCCCCTTCATTACAGGTTGGGCGAAGGAATAAATTGTATCGTTTTAAATCATTTTATATTCATTAAAGTAATTATGCATCTGTTAAAAATCAGAGTTTTCCTTACTAGATTCCCTGTAAGCAACCCACCTCCCCTTTCGATGTATTCTGTATTACAAAGGAACTATAAAAAAAGGCAGAAATTAGGAAGGTGTCCCTGACTGCTGTGCTTTGAAGGAGGGGAAGGGAACGGTAACTAAGCACATTGTAGCGTAATTACAGCCTTTTCCTTGAACTCTGCAGGGGTGTGGAGGAGTAGGCGGGCAGAAAGCCTTCCACACGCTTCTTACACGTCTGTGGTGAGGGAGATATGTTGACATGGCTGCAGGGAGGTTATACAGGGCTCCAGTGGCACTCTGTACTTCGGCTGCTCTCCTGCAAGCTCCACCATGCGTTGTAGGATTTCGTTTGGAGGGCAGAATCCAGCGTTGATTCTCTCAAACGCTGGTCTTCCTGCCTAGCCCTCTCAGTACGTTCACTGGCATCTTTCCGTACTTGCTACCACATCCTCCAATATTCTGTTTATCCCTCTTCATGCGTGTTTCTTCAATAATCTGTGAACATTTCATCTCGCGTCTTCTTCTTCCTCCGCCGTATCAACAGCACAACCCTCGTGATGGCATAGGACTCTGAAAATGTGCAGCTGCATGGGGAGGCAACCAGGTGATAAGTATGTGGAAAGATACCTTTTACAAGCAATGATAGTATTCCTCACATGAGCACACTACCACCCTTACAGAGCACATGTATCTCTATACAAGGTCGCATTTTGTAGCATTTAATCATTCAGTGTCTGTGTGAACTGGTGTGGCACACCACAGACAGTACGGGCAAACTCGTCCACGCGGCGATGGTAAGTGAGGCTTTAAATTGACTCTCGCGCAGTTCTAACACAGTGATCTTAGATGCCTTGTTCTCCTGTTAAGAGGACGCCTTGCAAGCCCAAACACCCCCCTCTTTCACATGCCACAACAGCGTCATGGCTCTATCAATATACGTCACTGCTAGGATCCACCCTTACATCAACCCCCCCGCATCGCGTGTGGTGCAGGGAAAATCCTGCTTGCCAGACGCTTGAAAACTCGTCGCTATCCCTCTCCCATCCCCCCGCTGCTGGCAGCAGCAATCGCCATGCTTTGGCACCGTGTTTACATTCCATGATTTCTACATATGGTAACAGAGTGATATATCTCTCTCCGAGCATAGCGCCCGCGAGGAGAGATCTTTGTTTATGCAATGCTCTGATATTGCATGCCTCATGCTGCAGTACCAATGTCTTGCCAAAATTGCAAGCGTTGAAAATACTACTATGGGGGAACGGAGAAGCTGTCTTGCCAGAAATGTTCTCATATAGCATACAGGGTTTTTGATTCTCCACGATCGAATTCGAATGGACATAATTTTGGAGGCATTTTCACTCCATCCCCAGACGGTTAACGAAATTTTCCTGTAACATAATGCTTTCATGCAGCAAAAGCCCTCGGTGGTCAATGCGATCTACAAAACCGTCTTGTTGTAATCCATGTTTGGTACAGAATGAAGGGACACTTGCCGGAAGTCGCTTCCAGGCTTCACTGGTCTGGGCTTTCTCGCTTAGAGGAGCGCAGGGACTTGTGATTCTTGGGGTCTGCAAGAAAGTCCTGGCTTGGGTTACGGGACTGCGTGTGCATATCACCACTCTCTTCTTCCTCAATTGGCGTCTCATCTTCCCCCTCGGCGACATCCAGAAAACACTTGATATTTCACTTCCGCAAGTCCTGAATCCACGGACAGGGGGGGCACTGGTAGGCGCGAAACCCCAAACATTGCATGAGTTTCAGCATAGAAGCGGCATGTTTCGGCTCAGAGCCTGACTTCCGTTGCTCTCTGGCTTTCTGGTAACCCTGTCTAAGTCCTTCAGTTTACTCGGCACTGAAGGGAGTCTCTGCTGTGACTTTATCAGCCATAGAGTTGAAATTCTTCAAAAACTTTTCATTTCTTTTGGAACGCAGTGCTGTGTAGCACTGAGTCCTCACCCCAGATAGCGATCAGATCCAGAACTCCTGTGTGGTCCAAGCTGGCGCTCTTTCTTCGAATATCAGGAACTGCATTTGATCTGAGTGCAATGAGCTCTTGTTGTCCCTGTGTGTGTGCTGACCCTCACGGTGGACAATCAGGAAATGGAATTCAAAAGTTCGCGGGGATTCAGGCTTTTCCTGTTTACCCCAGTGCATCACAGTTTAGTGTCCGTGCTATCATGAGTGCCCCTGGACAATGTTCTGAAACCCAAATTTGGGATGGCTCTACTTGGGGCAGAGTCAACTCGCTCCTTTGGTTTCTAAAAATTGAGTATGTCTGCCTGGACTGTCATAGCCACGACTGCCTGCCTCCAAGTGCCCCCCCGTTTATGTCACAAATAAGTCTATGTTTCTTATTCTTGTATTCCTCCCCGATTGCATGACAGAAATGGGGTGGGCCTTGCCACGGTAGCTGCAGGAGGGTTGGGAGAGGAGTGAAGCAGATGACTGCGGTTCTTACAGGAGACCCCTGTTAATACAGCCATGGAGTAGCTGCCTATTCTAATACACTTGACTCTTCCTTCAGGAGTAGCCGTGGTTAGTCTGGTCTGTAAAAAGCAGAGGAATCCTGTGGCACCTTATGACTAACAGACGTCTGTTAGTCTGTAAGGCCACAGGATCTCGTGCTGCTTTGACTCTTCTTGTAGTCAGGACTGACTCTATTTTTAGAACGCATAGAGGGTGACTCAGTGGCCAGTGAGTCAATCCCAAGTTTGCTTTTGCGTTGCCCCCGGCTGATTTAGCCAGGGGCACTCGATTAGCTCAGGACACGTTCAGAGAGGAGGAACATAACCGTCAGGTCATTGCTCAGTTTTTCTCGGCAGTGACGGTACAGAGAGACTGGTAACACATCTGCCTATCATTGCAAAAGCATTGAATGCTGGTGTGTACGCGCTCGAGTGTCGCCTCTGCGTCCACGGCTCTGATGCAGCAAATGGTGCAGGAAAAACAAAAGCCGAGGTCTCTTTGCTGGTCCCGTTGCTATTTTTCTGCAAGGGCAATCCAGAGAAATATGATGCGAAGGACTGTCTGCCTGATGTTTTCCCGGAGCAAGGATGAACTGACGACATTTACCCAGAACCCCCCTGACCATTAACATTTGCATCAGGGGCCCGGGGATCATGGAGGACGGAACGGGGGTGCTGAGGATCCCGCTATCCCACAATCCTCAGCAGGCTCTTAAACTATTTGTTCTTGGCTTACGTGGCCCAGTGTCTGTAGCTTACAACACGGTGTTTTTATGGTCCGGAACAGCCTATTCAGTTCCTTCCCCTACCCCAGCACGAGAAGAAAGTTAAATAAAGCAGATCCTTGAGTACTTACATGTCACCCTCTTTTTACTGAATGCTCTACTGACAGAGGCGAATCTGCAGCACTGAAGAATTAGAGCTTTGCAGAGTGGCAGTATCGGGGTGAGGCTGTACCCAGCACCACCCGGGGCAATGTTTTCTGCCCCATCAGGCACTGTGCTCTCAACCCGGAAGTGGGAACTATGGGATAGCTGAGGAACAGCTACCCACAGTGCACCGCTCCTGAAATCGATGGTAGCCTTGGACCATGGACACAAGCAATCGATTTTGTGATCGCATTGTGGACGCGCAAAACCAATTTTATAACATCGGTTTCGTAATATCGGTTTAAACTACTTTGAAATAATCGTGCAGTGTAGACGTACCCTGAGTGTGAGACCATCCCTACATGCTAGATGGAGTAGATTCTGGACCAGATAGAAGATATCGAAGTTGGTCTGGCCAGGATGGTGTAGGTCTAGTCAAGGTGGATAATATCTGCCAGCACAGACCCAAGCTGAGCAAGGTGGCTTTTTGCTATGACCTTTTAGTTTGTACTGAGGAACAAAACTTAGGTCATGGAGGCCACCCTTCTTAAACAGCAGAACGAGCATGGCCTGCTTAATGTGAGGAGCACATCACTCTCTAGGGACTTGTCCCAGATGATGGTGAGATCTGTGCTGAGAATGTCCCAGAACACACAGTAGAACTCCATAATCAGCCTGTTTGTGCCCAGGGATTTGTGGGTGGGAATCAGAAGGATGGCTTATGGGAACTCAACCAGAATGAGACGATACTCTAGCCAGTCCTAGTAGCCCTTAGTGACTGTAAAGAGTTCATCCCACAGAATCTCACAGACATTGAGATTGGTCAGATCTGGAGAGAAGAGGCTGGTATAGAGGCCATGGCCCTTCCCTGCATCTGTATAGGATCTATTAGGAGGTGCATCCTCCACCAAGAAATAGGCAATATGCTTTTTGGAACCTCTCTTTTTCTCCAAGGTGTAGAAGAACTGGGAGCAATGATCCATTTCCCAAAGGAGCTGGATGTGGGATCTAACAAAAGCATCCTGGGCCCACTGGTCATTGAGGGACTGGAGCTCATCTTGGTTCTTCTGACACTCTCTGAAGAAGGACCGATCCCTGGGGTGATTGCCCACATGCCTCTCCAGCTCCAAAACCTCATACTCTAGCTGCTCTAGCACCGCATTCTTCCTCTGATCTGCTCCCTGGCTGTGGCCACATTCCCCACATTCCACTACCTCTTTGCTGTGGGAAAGATGTTCCCCTGCCTCCTTCAGGCCAGCCAGAACTCCTGGAAGGACTCTGAAAAGCTCACATCCTCCAATAGATTGGTATTTAAATGTTAGTAAGTGAGACTCAGCCACTTATGTCAGCGAGGCCACCATGGCCACCTGGTGGTGGTCCGAGAATGGGGCTGGCCTGATGCTGGAGGAGTAGGCCTGCAAGATATGAAACTGAGTCAGGTAAATGTGATCCAACTGGGAGTGGCACAACTGAGTGTCCTGCTCCCAGGCAAAAGTGAAGGTGGTAGAGTTGTCCAGGTGGTGGTTGCACCAGATGTCCAGCAGGAGTGATGACTGACAATTTTCCTGAGGATGTCTCTGATTGCCTGACACTTCTTTACCCTGTAATAGTCCTGCCCATGGGACTGGGAGCAGGCATTCATGAGGCTCCAGGGTGCTGAGAAACGCAGACACTTGCCGATAGAAATGCACCCACTGTAGCCCTGGTATCGAGACATAGATGTTAGCCAGGGTGAGAATCACCCTCCACACAGAGCCAGAGGGAAGCATTACAACCTTGGCAATGCCCAGCAACTCAGGCCATACCAGATGTACGTTAGTCACCTCACTGTGCTCTTGGGTGAGGTGGCCACCCTGTTCTCCCCAGTACACCCCATCCTCCAACTCCAGCTGCCAGCTGGCTTTAGCAGTCCTACTGGTGTGAGTTTCCTGCCGGAAGATCACAGAGTACCCTCTTGCCTGAAGAGAGAAGAGTACCTGGGACTTGTGGAGATTCCCCCTACAGCCTCTTGTGTTACGTGAGGTGAATGTGGTTGATCTCATTGCAGAGCTTGAAGATCCTCATGGCCTGGAGCAGCTCCCAATCCCACGGAACCACACAACAACCAATGGTTGATCCCAAAGAATTGCTGTGCTTTTCCCCATAGATACTCCCTCTATGGTGTGATTAAAGGGCTGGTCAGCGGGGGTAGGTCCAAGGGATAAGGGCAATGGGATCAGAGTTTGGTTAGGCAGGGATGGAGCAATAAAGGTAATGGTGGTCTCCAGAGATGGGATTCTCACAAGCTGTCTGACATCACTGCCACCATCTTCTCCATGGACCCCTCCTGAAGGCTATTATCAGCAGAGGGGCCCATCCACTCAGTTGACTGTGATGGGGAGCACCCTGGCATCCAAGTGGAATTATTGGCTGGTGAAGGGGGAGGAGGGGGAACCAAGCTGGTAGGCTCACCAGTGCTTGGCAGGGTGCTGGCCCTGCCACTATTGGGGTGCCTGTAATCCCTCCTTGCTGGGCCAAGACGGTACCTCTAGATGTGCCCCAAAGCCTGACAGAGGAAACACCAAGCATCCCCTGATGAATAATGGACCTGGTACAGGGTGGATCCACCAAGAAGGACCCCACTAAGTTCTCTCCACTATGCAACATGACTATCAGCCGGATGGTAACTTGCTGGAGGAGCGATAGGACATGACAGAGGGTGGGGTCCTTCAGTCCAGCAAGAAATGATGATGGATATCAGCTTCCCCTCATTTGAAAAGGGAGCAGAAGGGCCACATTGGAGTGGAAGGGTGAGAGGAAGGTGAGGTCCACCCATATGCCTAGGTTCTCCTGGGGCCTTAGGAGACAAAGACCCTCCCCCCCACACACCCCAAGATGGCTTTTTCCACTGCCTTCTGGAGACAAAACCTACATGCAGAAGACTTCTGATGTCAGGAAGAAGATACCTTCCATAGGTAGGTTTTAACACGGAGTCAGGCAGTCATTAGGAGGCAATGGATGCTGTGCCTTCTGGTCAGGGAGGGAGAGTGGCCGTGGTCACTGTTGATGTTGAAGAGGAGGTGGCAGTGGCAGTAGAGGTGGCAGTGGGTAGAGAGGCTGGAGCAGTTGGCGATGGGGCAGCAGTCCACCAAGCTACATGTAGGGAATGAAGATGCACACAAACCTGGAGGGATTAATGAAATAAAAGCAAGGAAGGTGTGGGGCGCAATAAGTAGTGTTGGAGCAGGGGCACTGGCTCCTCTGGCTGCACTGAGTGAGGAACAACTGTGTGAAGGATGCAAAGGCGATGCCTGGGGGGACATGCAGGGTCACATGACCCCCCCCAGATTGCTTGGTCACATGATGTGGCCTGCAGGGCCCCCTCCCTGCAGAGCAGCTGAGCCAGGGAGCTATGCCAGGCAGGGGGAGGTGGAAGCACGAGCCGAAGAAAAGTTGGGAGCTGCTTGGAAGTTCCGCTGCTTTAACTCTGCTAGGAGAGGCAAAGGAATAGCTGATCACTGCATGGAGGGGCCACTGTTTTTCCAGAGCGGGATCTGCTTTCCAGAAGGGAGAGATCTGCCAGGAAGGGGGCGGGAGGCATGGCTGACAGTGGCTGTGCTCCCTACTGTCAGCAGGCATGGGTAGTCTAAGGGGAGCAGTGAGTAGAAAAAAAAAAATGGTGGGAGGCAATCACTGGCACTGGGGAAACACAGGTCCATGGGGTAAGGACGGCTGGGCAGAGCAGGACAAGTAGGGAAACAATTGGCAAGTAGAATGGTGCCTGGGCAGTGCAGGGAATAAACAGACAAAGGGGGCACTGGGCTGGGAAAATGAGCACTGAACAATGAAGGGAGGAAGCTGGGGAGGGCAGGTGCCAGACACCAAGGGGAGGGGCCCTGGTTGGGGCAGGGAACAAACAGTGAAGCAGCGAGGCCAGCTCTGGGCTGTGAAGGTGAGTATCAAACCACATTGTGAGGCTCTGTGCATGGAAGGTATCAGATGACTAAGGGAGGAGGTCTACCTGGTGAGGCAGGTATCAAACAGCAAAGGGAGGAGGATGTATGGGCAGGACAGGTAAGAAAATAGCAAGGGGGGCCCTAGGCAGGGCAGGGGATGGGAGGCAGGCAAACAAACAGCAAAAGGGACACTGGGAGGCAGATAGCAAATGCGGGGGTAGCAAACTGCAAAGAGAGGGCAGCCATGCAAGACTGGGGTGAGTTGCAAACCACGAAGGGGAGAGGGGCTGGTAGGCAAGCAGGGAAGCGGGTGGAGGAGGAGGCCCACCAGCTCAATGCAAACTCAGTGGGAAGGAGGGGGTAGTCCAAGGAGGAAACATATAAACGTGTGCTTGGAACAAGAATCTCTGCTGCAACAGTGGTACTAGGGAAGGTGACTGGGTGGAGGCAGGCAGGCTGGCTAGCAGTCCAGCAGGTAGATAGTCTTCAGGAACAACGGTGGGAGAATAGATGAAATGGGGAGAGAGCTCCATGCCACATGCCCCATCCCCAGCAGCAGCAATAGAAGAGCAAAGGTAGCTCACTAGGAGCAGCAGCAGAAAACCCCACCCACAGAGTCACAGGTGTGCAGGGAAGAAGCCATGGGGACTGCAGAAAGAAAAAGATGGTTTCAGAATCTTGGTCATGGCAGTTGAATGCTGGCCTGGAGTACTGGATTTTACCCTGCCACTGTCACAGAGTTCCTATTCAATATAAGTTAAGTCACTTAAACTTGATATTTCACAGGTGCTCACACAGGCGTGTTCCTCATTTTCTGGGTGCCAGACTTAAGACCCTTGGGATCTGACTTGAGGAAGTGCTGAGCATTCATAGGTGCAATCAGAGTCAGTGGGAGCTCTACATTGACCACATAAAGTGTTATATAATGCTAAGTACACTGAAAGATCAGGCTGTAGCCATCTGAAATTGGGCATCCAGTTAATGGATATTTTTGTCCTTAATCTGTCCCTCAGTTCCCCACATATAAAATGAGGTTAATATCACCTTCTTACCTGCCACGGGTGTTGTAAAAATAAATTCATTAATGCCTGTGAAGCAGTTAGATACTGCAGTGATGAGTGACACAGAAAAGCTCATAGATTCCAAGGCCAGAGGGGACTAAGTGGATCATCTAGTCTGACCTCCTGTACAATACGGTCCATGGAACTTTCCCACAATAAAATTTTGCAGAGCATTAATTTCCATCAGATTCATAATTCTGGTTTTAGGGCAGGGTTTGAATAGAGCGTACTAACTAAGCCATGGCGTTTTATATTTAGCAATAAGGGGAAAAGAAAATATTGAATGACTGCTTGTCATGGATCCACAGGGTCGGTGCTGTGCCCCAGCTTTCACACAGTCTCTTGGAGGAACTCCTGCAGTGTGCCAGACCCCCAAGGGATTTCCTCTTCCTTCAGGGTAGGCCACCACCTCCAATACTGAGCCTCTGGGCTTCAGCATGGTGGTGAGCTCTGCCCAGCGATCCAGACTTTGACAGACTCCTAGTTGAAGACTTGTACGCTCTTTTGGGATTAAAGCACCCCAGCAAGTATTTGCAGAGACACGAAGCAGCGTTTTCAAAACATTTGGATTTATTAGTCAACTAGACTACAGCACTGGAAGCCCTTAGGTCAACAAAAAGGAAGGAAGGTGAAAAAGCAATCCATGTTGCCAAGTCAGAGCAATCCACCAGCCAAACTCTAGTGAATTCCATTTCAGGATCTCTCTCTCTCTCTCTCTCTCATTCCTTCCTCAATCCAAGGTGAGAGCAGCTAGCATCCTCCAGAAGCCCACTCTTTATCCCCTGATGGTCCTTCCCAGTCCTTTGTCTTCAGGAAGGGTCATGCTGAGTTCACAACAGCGTGACCCCAACTGCCAGAACTTCCTGCTGTTAAGTGCCAGTTGTTCAGTTGTTGGGGCTTCCTATGTACCTCTGAACCCTCTGTTGATCACTTTCAACCTGTTCTTTAATGATCTTATTCACTTAGGTCCAGACAGCAAGGCGACACCCACACCTCATGTCCTGCTGTCCCCAGAAGCAATCTTAACCCTTTTTCCTCCACTGGGTAGCAGTGCAAAGTACAGAGGCAAACTGATGCACACTTAGGATTAATAAAAAAGTATTACCAAAATTTCTCACTTTATCACATGACTAATTAAGTGATCACCATCCATCCTGTTCACTGAATGAGGCAGGGACCCAGTGGAAAAAATCATATGTGATCGTGTAATTAGAGACTGGTTCATAATGACTGACTGTGTGACCGGGGGGAAAGTCACGTCACTTCTTGTACACCTCAATTGCCCCATCTGTAAAAAGGAAATAATGGTCTATCTACTTGTGTAAAGAGATTGTTGTGAATAGAATTTATCATGATTATTTCTTCTACTGAAAAAGAATTATGGCAAATTTTGTTGAAAAAAAACACAAGGACATAAAGCTGGCAATTTGATGTGCTCATATAGTATTTTGGCAAGAAAATTCCTGCTTGTTTACACAGTATACATAACCATCCCAGGGTAGAAATGATGATTGCTGATACCAGCGACACTTTGCATGTGAACTTTAAACATAACAAGGAATGGAAACACTAGGGAGTTATCTAAGTTATTTTAGATAAGGTTTAACTATTGGAAATATTGTTCATTTTTCAATTAATAGGATCGTTTTCTTTTGTTTGACTAGAGATCAATGCTCTATAAATGATTTGTTCCACTACAATTGAAAGAGTAGATTCATAGATTCCAAGGCCAGAAAGGACCATTATGATGATCTACTCTGACTTCCTGTATAACACAGGCCACAGAACTTCCCCAAATGAATTCCTGGAGCATATATTTCAGAAAAAAACACATCCAACTTGAATATACAAATTGCCAGTGATGGAGAATCCACTACGACCTTAGTAAAGTGTTCCAAAGGTTAATTACTTTTATCATGAAGAATAAAACCATATTTCCAGTCTGAATTTGTCTAGCTTCAATTCCAAAATATATTTGCTGTCCATTGCCTCAACCAATCGGCTACCTCATCGGAGGTGTTTGGTAGGAACTCAATGTGCCCAATGTGGGGCACAAACCCCCAGGCTTGAGATTAAGAGTTTCATGTTCTACTGCCTGAGTTACTTACACTCATTCATGCTTACTCTCTCTCTTTCTCTCTTCATGGTAAATTGGAAAATCTTGATAAAATACAAAGAAGAAATGTATCACCGGGGAAAGGAGCAGCAAAACCAATACACACAATACCCCTCTGCAGATGAGCAATCCTTTACATACAAATATACATTGTTCAGGACATTGTGATGATCATCTCTTTTTCTGTTAAAAAGATCAATAAACTGCAACAAACAGCTTTCCATTTCTTTCTAATGTAGCAACACTTCGTTTGTAAGGATGATGAGCTTTGTAATTATCTGAGATTCTGCCATTATTGTTTTCTAGTTAACAAAAAATCAATGTCAGTGTCCACCTGATTTTCAAGCTGCATTCTACATCCTTAATATCTCCAGTGATTGGCAGAATCAGAGACAGTGGCTATAGTTTTATTCCAGAAAAAAAAATGTAACCTATCTGGAGAATTAGTGCTACATATAGTGGTATTAACTGCACATAAAATACCACATACATTGTGAACAATACAAATGGTCTTTAAATGCAATAGGCTAGCTTCATTAGATTAATGAGCCAATGACTCCAACTTTGATGCATCTTCTAATTATGCATGATGCACCATTTCCTTCAGAAAAAGACGTCTAATTAACTAGGAACAAAATGTCATCTATAGGTCATTGACAGCAAGGAAGATCACCACTGCTTCAGTCAAGTCCTCAGGCAAATGTATTGCTCCTGTGGGATTACCACCAAATGTCATTATTGAATCAAAAATAACTTCTGCAGCAGAAAGATTACAGAAAGGAGAAAAAAAATCACAAATCTCTCCCCACTGCCCCAGCTCATACAGAGTTATCTGTCTGACCTTAAGTAGGTAAACACAGCTCTCCTGAGATGCCACAGTTTACAGATTTCCTTTTAGTTACATAAAATAAAAAAAAACATATTGCAAAGCCCCAAGCATTCTGCAAAGCACGTATACAGTGATGTAAAACATTTCCGCACTAAAAAGTCCTAAAAGAAATGTAGTGCTTCTTTAGTAGAAAGCTCTCTGGTCTACTGTACTCCATCTTAAAACTCCCTGAAGTTACAGGGCTCAAGTTACAGCTTCCAAAGTTCCCTATTCCAGCAGAATTCTAGCAGAATTTTAGGGCTTCATTAAAAACCTCTGAAATATTGTGAGTGTGTAATAGTTTGAGTCCAGCACAAGGCCTCATACAACTTCCATGAACTTGAACTCTTTTATTTGGTGTAATTAGGGAGCTTTTTATGAATCCATCACTATGTATTTATACAATCCAAAGTATTTTTGGTTGCCTTTATCTTGTCCAAAAGTTGCTTAAAGTGAGCTATTTATAGCATACATTTTTATGATGCACAAACTAAAACTTTTTTATATCAACTTTTCAGTCTACAAAACTCAGAAGAGTTCAAGGGGAAATTATTGCACGTTACCAATTGTTAGCTCTAATTTACAAGGAGCTAACAAAAAATCCTCAGTGATTAATCAAAATTTGTTTTAGTCTCTTTTTATATATTTACAAATATGAACTAGCTCATAGAACTATGGAAGTAGCATAGCATATAACCAGTGAGGAAAGCTAGGAGGGCTGTAGTACTTTTCCAAAAGCTATTTTTAGATCTGGCCTAAAGCTATCATTTACATCCCACTTGAAAATCTGAGAATACAAATATTTGGTTTTGTCCCAAATTTAGACAGTCAAAAATTGCAGAATTTATCACAAAATCAAATATTCAGAAATATTTTGTTTCAAACATATTGAAAGGTTTTATTTCAGCTTTATTGTTTTAACTACTTATATTCTATTCTGTTACATAAAAGGTGAAACAATAAAGTAGATATGAAGTGTTTTGATAATTTCTGATTTAAAGTGTAATGAAATTGATACATTTCTAGCTGTCCTCCCAAGTTCTACTGCAGTGGGGGCCTTTCACAGACCACAGTTGAATTTCACCCATACGACTTTCTGTACAGAATCTCTGATTCACTGAATCCCTAATGTATGCAAGGAGTTTGGCATATAAAAACAATGCTCTCAAATCAAGCTTTGTTGGGCAGTACCCTGGTTTGTATGAGATGTTGGGGTAGTTTTATGATTTTTTTCCAACCCTGGAGAGAGAGCCAATTGCTCTTTTTAGCAGGTGACATTGAGATGCATCATGCTTCCCCCTCATGGGAATTTCAAAAGTGCTGATAACCATACTGATCTGCCTCTTCAATGGTGCCTGTGTCAGACATCAGACATCAATTTTTGCACTATTAGGAAAGTGACAGCACAAACAGAGTTTTGGTTATATGACTAATTTTTAAGCAAAAAATTAAAAATGAAAGCATCAATCCTCAGCTGTATTGGGACAGCTCTGCACTGCACCCCTATTGCACAGTGGCCCTAAAGCCAACCACAGGAGGGTCATCACAGCATGTTAGGATCCATAGGTGGTGTAGAGCTTCTGTAGAAGTTTTTATGCCAACTGCCTTCCTGCAGCTGGTGCATGAGAAGAGGCCAGGGTATCCTAATGCCTCAGCCATCCCTAACCACCATAACAGCCCCTTCTGTTAATTGGCAACCAACAAAAATGAGATAAACCCTGAGGCTTCTCTAACATGCACCAGGGAACCAAATCAATGCCTAGATGGTCTGGGATAGAGGAAGTTCAAAGGGAACCTTTATGCTTCTCCTGTGCTGCTACACTAAGAACTATATGAGAATTCATCAAGACAAATGTAAGTTTTTCAAACCTTCAGTTGAATATCTTGGACGTGTCATTGATGCCAGGGACTTAAGGAAAGAGAAAGAGAAAGATGGTTCTTCAAGGGCCACTGCCAAAGAATGGGTCTCAGTTGTGTTATTCTTAGGACTGCTTAACTACTATGGTAAACTTCTGCCTAATCTAGTGACAGTATTTTCATCATGAACTGCTACAAATGAAGAAAAAATGGAAATCGACTAAAGAATATGAGGTTGCATTTAAGGAAACTGTTGACCTCAGCTAAAGTTCTTACCTATGTTGGTGCCTCAATACCATTTTGATTAGCTTGCGATTCTTCCCATATGGAGTGGGTGCAATTGCCTTTGACTGACAAACATTCACCACTCATTAGAAGAATTATGTGCAAATAGAGCAAAACACTCAGCATTATCTTCAGAATTTGGAAGTCACCTACCTGCATGGTAAACATTTTACCTTGCTGAGCGAAATGGATATCTGGCAAACTTGTCAAACACAGAGGACTTGTTTCATTCATGGTAATCTAATAGCATTTTATGGAAATGATAATATGGACCAGTTGCAACCTCATCAAGTACTGGCGTTCAGGGAGAGGTGCTGGCACTATTTTTATATTGGGGGTGCTGAGAACCATTGAACAAAATGTAAACCCTGTGTCGAATGGAAATCACTTCAAGCCAGGGGATGCTGCAGCACCTTTCAACCCTGTAATTCCAGTGCCTATTAGTCCAGGGATATTCCAGAAGGACTTTCTGTTCATCTGATTGAACCTCCTTCCATTACAACTTCTAATTTTGATGACTTAGTGGAAGAACCTTTGTTTCAGATTCAGTTGATTCCTTACCACAGACTGCTACCATATTCAGGACATGGCCCCATCACCAAGAGAGTGTGAAAACTAGTGATATATCTGAATATATGAATAATTTAGTTATTGAGTTGCTATTCAGGACAATATAATATCTTGCAATTTAAGAGTTTGTGGTTGTCCACTGACAACTTTTTAGGTTACGTTGTGTTATTTGTTAGCCATGTAAACAATAATATATATCTAGGAAATTTTTTTAAAACCAGAATAGAGGAATCTGATATCGTAGCTCTATACATTTTTTGGGTGCTCTGCAGTCTCCCTTCCCCAGTGAAAAACCTCACTTTGGTTTTGGTTTCAGTTTTGCTGTCAGAACAAGAAAGTCTCCCCAGCAGATAGCTATGTTTCTATCAGCTCCTTCTGTGCCTGTCTATCTCCATTTCCACTGGAAATATACATATAAAATAAATGTTACTTCCTGCCTCCCTCCTCTTATTGGCTCCTCTGTCTCAATTCTGTATGCTCTAACCAGTCCAAGTACAGATCTTCAGCATTTTCCTTCAACCCTCACCCCTACCACCCTCATTTCAAGGAGGAATGGCACTTCAAAAGGCAAGGAAGTGGGATATAGAGTGGTAGAAACTAGGGGTGAAGGATAGGAGGTACCTTGACCTGCTAACTCATGATTAGTTGCTGGAAGCGGTGGCCAGTATGTCCCTTGGCCCACACTGCTTCCAGCAGCTCCCATTGGCCTGGAGCAGCGATCCGCAGCCAGTGGGAGCCACGATCGGCTGGACCAGCAGACGGGGCAGGTAAACACACTGGCCCGGCCTGCCAAGGGCTCTTCATACAGAAGTGGTGATCCTTGTTTGAAAAACTCTGAAATGGCAGGACACTGTTTCCAACACAGAAGTCCTGGCAAAAGCTGGTTCAGTTGGCATTGAGACTTATTTAATCTGTGCCCAATTGAGGTGAACTGGCTGTGTAATCCATGGCCTCATATGCCTGAGACCTGTTTATCAAAGCAAATATTATATTCAGAATTAAGCTCTAGCAATCATAAGGAGGTGAGCAGTAATACTTCAAAGAGACACTGAAACACAATCTGTGCAAAAGAAACATTTCTGTCTCTAGCCTTGAGTGACTGGCAATTGATCACATTGGATGATGCCATGCCATAAAGATAGGTGTCCATATCTTTGAGAAGAATTGTATTGAGCAGCCGCGCACTGTGGAATCACAGTGCCAGGCATGGAAACAATATGCAGCACAGGGTTTCTCAAACAGAGGTCGCTGCTTCTATAGGGAAAGCCCCGGGCAGGCCGGGCTATTGTGTTTACCTGCCCTGTCCACAGGTCCAGCTGATCGTGGCTCCCATTGGCCGTGGATCGCTGCTCCGGGCCAATGGGAGTTGCTGGAAGCGGTGGCCAGTATGTCCCTCAATATAGGGACATATGAACGACCTTACTGATTAGACCAGTCTTCCATCTAGTCTAGTATCCTGCCATTGACAATGGCCTGGCCAGTAGCAAATGCTTCAGAGGAAGGTGGAAGAAACTCTGCGCTAGACAGTTATGGGATAATCTGTCCCAAGAGAAAATTTCCTCCTACAGCCCAATAGTTGTCGTAAGACCTAAAGCATGAGGATCTCTTTCAAAATTCTTGAATAGTTTTTATTATATTTCTGGATATTCTTCTTAGTCATATAAATGTCTAATTCCTTTATTGAAATTACAATACTTTGCACATCTGCAGCACCATTCACCCAAGCAACGCCCAGTCCCTACCAGAGCTCAGAATAGAACCCAAGGATCATTCTATAACCACTAGGTAATCCTTCCCTCCCAAATGAGTTTTCATGATACCAAAACACTCTAACTTCTTTCATCTACAGTCAGCAGTATGCAGCACTGAACTCTTAGTACCTTATGTGAATGAATAACTAAAATTTGGGCTTTGAGCTTCAAATTATTTAGGGGAACTTGAGTTTCTGCTTCCCTCTCCCCCCACCCTTCCTCTCTTGGCTGGTTTCATGCTTTTAGTATTACAAACTGGTTTTCTGCCGTTTTTTTTCTTCCCTCCCCTGTTCTCATTATCTCTCTCAATCTCCCATTCACTAAATGTAATTCTTGAAGAAATCCATTTGTCTCAGAGTGCACATACATTAGCGTACATTCCACCAGCTTCATTAGCTCCACCATTTAGCAAAAGCTTGTTTCAGCCTCCAGCTGGGAGTAGGTGGGGCTTGAGGTGGAAAATAGTCCAATATCTACCACTTTTTATAGCCTTACACTTCATTGCTGGACTAATAGGTACATTTGGACTATCAGGAGACAGCCTATCAGGTAGAAAAGCAGATGACTGAGGAGTTTCAAGGGGCTTGTTTGTCATGGTCCATAACTCTGACATAACATTTGGTGTGCCTCCTTTTATAAAAAGGAATATCAAAGCTGATAGTTGGCGATGTATGGGTTATAGTAAGTCACATCCTTTCTTAGGAGCAATGTGTGTGGAGTGGGGCCACACCACTGTAATCGTCCCCTGGAACAATCTGACTGACTCATCTGGAGCTCAAATGTAGGAGCACTGCCCTCCTCTTCCAAGATGCTGCATATGCTGTCCATGCTCTGCCTCACCTCAGCAATATTTACTGAGTATCATGTGTACAGCCTGTGAGTCTATGTAGAGCAGTTACAAAGCACATTACATGTTCAAAGCAATGTACAAACATTAACTAACTAATCATTACAAAATCCTTATTTGATGAGGAACAACACCCTCATGACGAAGTTACATAAGCGTTATCCACAGATGGGGAAAGTGAGGCAGATGGTAAACATGACTTGTTCTAGGCTATACAATGAGTCAAAGCTGGGATGAGAACTCAAGATGTCTATGTGTATACATCCAGTTTTTACTTTGGCTGACTCCTAGCCATGGCTGGGACACGGGTAAGAATCTGTTCTTTCTTCCCTCCACAGTGCTAAGAGAGTCTGGCCCTATGTTTCTCTATAATCTAAAGTGAAGGTCCCAGTTCTAGACATGAGCTGAGGTGCTGCTGATCTCTTTGACATTCCCTTGAATGGACTATTTTTATAAGAGGTATTGATTGAGTCCAAGTGAGATCAGTGAATCAGCTGTAAAAACTGCACTTCATATTTTGTAATCTTTAAAATGAATGCACTGACAAATTTCTGGCTTTAAAAGAAAGGAGTCAAAAATGATCTTGCATTTGTTTAGAATTGTACACAATGTGTAAGATAAAGCAATCAATACCTAATTACTAGTCTATCTCCAAGACCACAGCTTTCTCTATTTTAATGCCTAAGCTTTTCACTGAGATAAACCCACCTGCTGTGTGACCTGATGCATTTGTTTTGACAGCACTGGTTAAGGGGAACTGCTTCAAAGATGGCAATAAATATATGATCCCAAGAGTAAGCCTCCTCTCCTTCTCCAAATAACTGAGCACCACAGAAAGTTGGTCTGCAACTTCATTATTAAATACTAGATGTAAGTAAGAAGAATCATTTTTATACTGGAGTGTGGATGTGCATTCAAAAACAAGAGGCACTCTGAACCAGATTTTGCTCTCAGCTACACCAGCATACATCTGGAGCTCCACTGAAGTGAATGGAGTTAATCAATATTTTTATCAGTGTAAATGAGAGCAGAATATGGCCCTCTGTATTAAATATACATAAATTATATGTGTGTATATTTTATATGCATTTGAAAACAAATACATCATGATTGGTTATCCACAGACCCTTTTTTGAAGTCAAGTTCCTGACTGGTACCTCTTAAATTCAAATAGCATTAGATGTTTCACTCTGTTGAAAATTATATTCCTTCTTAATGGGCCTGTTCTTACAAGGTACTGAGCAATTTCAATCCAAAGCTTGAGACAGAAGTTGCAATTTGCTGGCAGCCTAGATATACAGGGAGAAGAAATTTAAATAAAATATTCAGGCAAGAATATTGACATGATGAGTGGAATGGCCAAATTCTATACAAACTCTATCTTAGGCTTTTATGCTGTGCAGGTTCCCATCACCACAGTATCTAGATTGCACTTTTATTGCCATACCAGATATTAAGTCTAATTTCTTATTACTATTTAGCATTCGTATTGCAGAAGTGCCTAGGAGACTCAGTCATGTGCCAGGTCCCCATGGTGCTAGGCACTGTACAAATACATGGTTCAGAGTAGGAGCCATGTTAGTCTGTATCCTCAAAAAGAACAGGAGTATCTGTGGCACCTTAGAGACTAATAAATTTATTTGAGCATAAGCTTTCGTGAGTGCATCCGATGAAGTTGGCTGTAGCCCATAAAAACTTATGCTCAAATAAATTTGTTAGTCTCTAAGGTGCCACAAGTACTCCTGTTCTTTTTGTACAAATACATGTAACCCTTCTGCTCATCTGAGTTGGCAACAATAAGGGCTGGGTTCAATATCTAGGGGTTCTGTTTCAATAAAACAATGTAAAACCGACTTGAACCCTCACCCAGTGACCTGGGACAATTACTTATCACCCCCCGGGTGCCTCTAATAGGCAATACTTCCCCTCTCGCAAGCATGGAGTCTGAGTGTAGTAAAATGCTTTTCATAAAGGAGGGAAACAATGCAGGATTATGTTGGGGAAACACCACAAACAGGATTCATAACACAAACCATGAGCAAAAGACCACCCCCTCCCAAGTAAGTTTGACTGTATCCTTTTGCCCTCACTGTCTTAAGCACAGCAACGCAAAAAATCACCTAAAGTCCCAAAAGTCCAACACTCCAAAACTCTCTTTAGTCCAGCAACTCAAAAATCACCCAAAAGTCTAACAACCCAAAAGTCTCTGTCCCTGGTCAGTGCAGCCCCAGAATTTTACCTCCCAGGCTGCAGGGGTGGGGCACAGAAGTGTTAAGAGGCACCTTACGTGGTCCAAGGCTTACTGCCACACCTCTCCATAGGGTTCTGCTGCAACCTTCACCTTGAGCCACTCCACTAGCCACTCTACTCCACCAGCTGTCCTGCAAACTGCTCTGCTCCGCCCAGCCAGTCATCCTGCAAACTGCTCTGCCAGCTGCTCATATCTTCAGGCCCCCCCACAGCACTCAGTGATTTCAGCTCTCAGTGATTTTAGATCTTTAGTGATTTCAACTTTTAGTAGGGGAGCCTCAGTGCTGATGAATTCAGCTCAGCAGCCTGTAACTAGACTCCTAATGGAATTAAAATTAGTTTTGATATTCCACAGTAGAGAGAGAAGGAGAAGGTGCAATTGGTATTTCAGGTCTTCAAAAGGGAGCCCATAGTATGAGGTATAAATACCTGTCCTCAGCCTCTCTCAATTCACTGGGTTTTGGAACCCATGTCCCTTGTCCAGTGAGTGCTACTTAGTTGATGATGAGTCCTTCTGTCATAAAACAGTTTCATTGTCCTTGATTCACATTATCAGGGTAGCAACATTTTATTTTTCCTGTCCCAATAACAGAGAAACTGGAGATCCCACAGCAGCCAAAGTGACTATTTAAGCTCATGCTAGGCAGGGTGGGTGTACCTATGCAAACAAGATCAGCCCCTGAAGTTCTTTTCCACAACACACCACAATTCACCATCAGATGTCAGGGTAGAGCTCATCCTGACTCTGCTTACATATATAATAAAAAACAGTCCCTGATAGTGGCTTCAAGTTGAGGGGGGTGCGGGAGGGAGGAAGGGGTAGTGACAGGCTCTGCTCCAAGTCATAGTTCTTTTTTGGGAAGGTACTTTTTCTTGTTTATAACCTACTTTACTCTTATATACTGTATGACTGAAAAGATAGGGGCATAGTTCAGGTAATGTATTGAAAGAATAACGACAATGATCCTGAAAGAGTGCATTTGACTGAATTAAAAAAAATGTCCACATTTTTTCTATTATGTGATGAGTTTTGTAGCATAAGGATATTGCCACACTATTCAGCTTCCTTGGTCTGGTCTAGACTACAAAGTTAGAAACATAAGCCGTCTTGTGCTTACCTAGTTGTTCACATGTCTACACTTAAATTTGTTTCCCATAAATGTAACTGCTCCAGTACACCAACATAATACCACCAGCTTCCCAAGTGGCATTGAGCCCTGACTGATGTACAGAGGTCAACACAGGGCAAGTGTAGACACTGCATTTCCTATGTTGACACTAACAGTTCTCCAGCAGCTGTCACACAATGCTCAAAACAAACTGCTCTAGTAACAATTGTGAACTCCACTACTCAGCAGACATGTAGACTGGAAACCCCTAGCCCCATTTAAAGCAGCCACAATTTTTTGAAATATCTTTTCCTGGTTATCCAACTTTGTGAGCACATTTCTCTCTGCTCTCCTTTGTTGTGCTCAGCTGCCCAGCTGATCATGTCAGATATGTTCCTCCAGACACACTTTGGCCTGGAGTACACAGGAGATATTTGCTGTGCTTGGACTGTGGGAAGAAGAGGCACAGCTCTGAACCAACAATAGAAACATCAACATCCACATGCAGGCTGCTTGGAGGTGCAGGAGAAAGTATATGACAGGGAGAAGCATCCATTCATTGTTACAAGGAGGAGGGAGAAGAATTGTTCTTCTTAACCTCTGAGGATAGGACAAGAAGCAATGGGTTTAAATTGTAGCAAGGGAGGTTTAGATTGGACATTAGGGAAAAATTCCTAGCTGTCAGGGTGGTTAAGCACTGGTACGACACTTTCCCACATAATTCAATGATAAATTTGATAGGAACCATTTCCTTAAATGGGCTAGTGGCATACAGGCCTGGACAGCTTTGGAACGCCTGCAGCTGCTGTGCTCTCTCTGCCTTTGTTACTCTTAGGAGAATTTTTGCAAGATAACAGCCATATTTCTGGATCTGTGTGCCAAGCTTGCCACAGCCATCCATCGCAGAGACACCAAACTAAGAGGTGCACTGACAGTAGAGAAGCAAGTGGTAATCAAAGTGTGGAAACTTGCACTACCAGATTGCTACCAGACAGTGAGAAGTCATTTTGGAATAGGAAAATTCACTGTGGGGGCCGTTGCCATGCAAGTGCGCAGGGCCGTTAATCATCTCTTGTCATGCAGGACAGTGACTCTCAGCAATGTACAGGACACAGTGGATTTCTTTGCAGCTATGGGGTTCCTGAACTGTAGTGGAGCAGTAGACGTCACACATACATCCCTATTTTATCCTCAGAGTGACTTGCCACAGAGTACATAAACAGAAAGGGCGAGTTTGCCATGATTATGAAAGCTCTGGTGGATTGCCAGGGACACTTTACTGATGTCATCGTTAGCTGGTTAGGGAAGATGCATGATGCATCTTTAACAACACAAGACTGTTCAGAAAGCTAAAAGAAGAGACCAGTGGATTACTATAGGTGAGGAATTGGCAACCTTCAGGATGCGGCTTGTCAGGGTAAGCACCCTCGGGGGCTGGGCCAGTTTGTTTACCTGCCAGGTCAGCAGGTTCGCTGCTCCCGGCCAATAGGGGTGGCGGGAAGCGGCGGCCAGCACATCCTTCGGCCTGTGCCGCTTCTCGCAGCCCTCATTGGCCTGGGACAGCGAACCACGGCCAGTGGGAGTCGCAATCGGCTGAACCTGTGGACGCTGCAGGTAAATAAAACGGCTCGCCAGGGTGCTTCCCTGGTGGGCCGTGGGTCAAAGGCTGCCGATCACTGCTATAGGTGATATTGAAATGCCTGAATCTGGGTAACCAACCTGCCACTTATTCCCCTGGCTCATGAAGCCATACAGTGGCCACCTTTACTCAACTACAGACTCAGCACGTGCAGACTGACGGTTGAATGTTTTTTGGTAGATTGAAAGGGCACCGGCATTGTTTACTCACCAGATTGGATCTCAGTGTAAAAACATATCTCAATGGTTATAACTTCCTGTTTTGTCCTGAATAATATTTGTGAAGCAAAGGAAGAAAATTTGCCACACAGATAGAGGCAGAGTGGCTATCTGCTGAGTTTGAACAGCCAGGCACACAGGAGCTATCAAACAAGCTGAACGAGGAGCTATGGGGTTTAGGGAGACTTTGAAAGAGCTATTTAACAGCAAGTCATAGTAATGTTTTGTGGTGTATTGTGCTCAGCCTGGCGCTGCAGTTTGGGATCCTCTGAGGAACTGTGTGGTGCTTGCTGCACATCTGTGTAAGTATCACTGACAGTGCAGCTAACAATGTTGGGGTGCTTGCTGTACATTTCTGATGACTACTCTGTTTTTCACTAATCCTATGGGATGTGAGTGTACAAAATCACTACTTTCGTTGCCAGCAGGCTTTATATATCATGTGTTGTAAACTAATAAAAATGAATAATTTTCAAAACGAAAGAGTTTGATTCACTTACAAAAACAATACCAAACAAAAGGTATGAAGAACTTTAAATACATGTTAACTTAAAAAAAAAATAGGAATCGTAATAAATACGCAAGACGAAGGAACACTGATGTCCCAGTGTAGCTATACATACATCAGCTATGGCTCTCACAGGTCAGTGTATCCATACTTTTCTCTAGTGTGGAGTACTAGGGGTAGGCATGTGGGCCCTGAGGCCATGTGGAATGCTAAAAGCTCATGTAAGGAGATGCTTTGCTGCAGTTCTTCATCTACTGCAATGGCAGTCAAGTCTGGGATTGTTGAACCTGGAGGTCCACAGGAGTCTACAGCATCTGAGTTTGCTGAGGGAGAAGCTCCATTATGTCCTGGTCCATATCTCCATCCTTTTCCTGGGCCTCTCTCCTGTCTGCACTTACACCAGTTCTGCAGTCACTGCATGTTATCCCAAACCTGCATTACTATGTAATCCCTCAAATCAGTTCTTGTTTCTCAGGCTCAGAAGTGGCAATCCACTGTCTGTAGCTTCTTCATGAATGCAGCAACAATTGGTTTTCCCTATGTTCCAGAAAAAATTGGCCACCTTGAAATCATCATATTCCCCACAGTTTTTCTTGCAGGTCTGTAAATACCAGAGAATCATGGGTCCAACACTCAGGACAATAGCGCAGAGCTGCGTAGGCCTCATGTTCTGTCAAAGCAACAAGTTCCAAACAGGTTCATGGGAAATTGAAAATATGTGCAAAAATTACAGGATAGAGATGATATTATGGGATGGAGAATACTAAGTTATGGGAAGTTGACACCTTGCTCCCAGTCATCCCTATACAACTCAATTCTGTACCACCATGCATTGCCAAAACTATCCAAAAGACAGTGCTCTGAATGGTGGCAGGTTGTACACTGGGATAACTACCCAAGGTGCACTGCACTGTGCATTGACACAAGCACTTCTGGTGAATATGAGCAGTGCTGACACAAGCAGCTAAGTGTGCACATGCACAAAAGATATAGTAACTGCAGCTGCTGTATGCTGCTGTAACTTGAGTTGGCAAAACTTTGTAATGTAGCCATGGCCGCTGAAATGTAACGTTTGTCAGTAAATATTTCAGCAACAAACTCAAAGTGACTTCACAATTTTATTGTCTCTTTCCAGTGACCTACACAATTTTCATAATTAACTTGAATTTGTCTGGTTTCTCTTTTACCTTCTAGAACAGGGGTAGGCAACCTATGGCACGTGTGCCAAAGGGGGCACGCGAGCTGATTTTCAGTGGCACTCACACTGCCCAGGTCCTTGGTCACAGGTCCAGAGGGCTCTGCATTTTAACTTAATTTTAAATGAACCTTCTTAAACTTTTTAAAAACCTTATTTACTTTACATACAACAATAGTTTAGTTATATATTATAGACTTATAGAAAGACACCTTCTAAAAACGTTAAAATGTATTACTGGCACGAGAAACCTTAAATTAGAGTGAATGAATGAAGACTCAGCACATCACTTCTGAAAGGTTGCTGACTCCTGTTCTACAGCCTCTTCTGAAACCATACCTTTGTCTTTTGTTCTCACAGCAGTCTCCTTTACTGAGCAATACCAGACCATACCAGATAACCAGAGCATTTAATAAACTGAAATTCCATTGTGACGCTGTAAAAAAAGAAAGATGACCATGTTCACATTAATATATCACCACTGTTTCACAGTTGAGATAGAGTTTATACAAAGTATGCCTTGTTAGAGATCATTGAAGAAGTTATCTGCTAAGAATTATTATCCTGTTTAGATGTGTGTATCACCTTTATGTATGAAGATACAAATTTTTGCTGTACCCTTGTTACTAAATACGTTGTATTTGTGGATAACACCCACAAGACAGATTTACTTCAAGTCTAGCCAGCCATGTGTTGACAGGCCATTAAGGAGAATCAACTCCTCCAATGGGTCTCTCCGGAGGATGCCTCAGAAAACATATGGACAATGGAGGTCCAGTGACTCAGCAGCACATAGATCCTGGACTTCAGGTTTGAGACAGTAACTTCCCATACATATGGACTGGGGGTATAAATTGGAGACTGTGACACCACCTCCTTGCCTCTTTCCTGCTTCTGGACTCTGATTTCTAACAAAGGAAGCCTTGAACAATGGATTGAGGGCCCATTATTTGGGATGTACCAGAGAAGCTTATTACAAACTGGCAGATTTAACATCACTACTATTGTCCTGATCTACAGACTCTGAAATCAACTGTAATGTTGACTAGAAGGCAGTTAGACTAAGCACATGGCCCCTCCCCTGAAACAGACCACACTATTACTACAGCAGGGACCAGCAACTTTGGCACGCGGCCCACCAGGGTAAGCACCCTGGCAGACTGGGCCAGTTTCTTTACCTGCCGTGTCCACAGGTTCGGCTGATCATGGCCCCCACTGGCCATGGTTTGCCGCTCCAGGCCAATGGGGGCTTCGAGAAGCCGTGGCCAGTACATCACTGGGCTTGCACCACTTCTTGCAGTCCCTATTGGCCTGGGATGGTGAACCTCAGCCAGTAGGAGTAGTGGCTGGCTGAACTTGCTGATACTGTATGTAAAAAAACCAGCCTGGCCCGCCAGAATGATTACCCCAGCGAGCCGCATGCCAAAGGTTGCCGATCCCTATACTACAGCTAAGCAGCAAACACCCAGCCAAACAAAGAGACAGAGAGACAGTTAGACAAACAAACTCACCCCCAAGGGTTATGTAGTCACTCCTCCTTCACCTGGAGAACTCCCTCACAAAACTCATATTTTCTGCTCCTGTTGACTAGCTGACAGCCTGGGTAAGTTGTTTCAATGGTTAATTGCTCTCACAGTTAAAAATGTGCTTTATTCCCAGTCTGAATTTGTCTAGGTTGAGCTTCTAGCCATTGGATTGTCAAACCTTCCTCTGTTAGACTGAAGAGTCCCTTATTAAATATTTGTTCCCTAATAGATTGCAATCAAGTCACCCTTTAACCTTTTTTATGAAGCTAAATAGATTCAGCTCTAGAAGTCTATCGCTATAAGGCATACCTTTAATCATCCTTGTGGCTCTTTTCTGAACTCTCTCCAATCCATCTGCTTCCTTCTTGAATCATGGGCACCAGAACTGGTCACAGTATTCCAGCAGTAGTCACAATAGAGGTAAAATAATTTCTCTACTCCTCCTTGAGGTTTCCTTGTTTATGCATCCCAGGATCTCATTAGCTCTTTTGGAACCAGCATCACACTGGGAGCTCACGTTCAGCTGATTATCTATCATGATCACCATACCTTTTTCAGAGTCATTTTTTCCCAAGGATAGTATTCCCCATCCTGTAAGTAATCCCCCAATTGTTTGCTCCTAGCCATATTAAGACACATATTGTATGCTTGTGATGCAGGACACATTAGAGGACAGGTTCCCCAAATGCAGGAATGGTACCTAGTCATCGTGGCCCAGACTCACCTGGGGGCGGCAAGCAGCTGCCCAGTTCATCACCCCACCCCCCGGCACCAGCCTGGGGCATCAGCACCTCCCACTCCAGTCCCATTCCCCACTCCAAAGTCTCAGCCTGCCTGTGCTCAGTTTACCAAGTGATGCAAATTGCTCTGAATCAGTCATCTGCAGTGGCGCTTGAACACTTTTTACAGTGGGGTGGTGAAAGCCAATAGTCCTCAATTACCTCAAGCCCCCTCCTTACCTCTATGCATGCCTCCTCTGAGCTGGGGCCAGGAGTGGGACTGTGGTTCCGGGAGTGGAGGACGTGGACAGGGGGACCCAGCTGGGACCATAGCTGGGAGCGGGAGCAGAGCCCTGGGGAGCGGAGCCAGCAGAAGCCAGGACTTCATGTGTGGGGATGGCAGCAGAGCCTCGGTCATGGGTCCCTCAGCATGGACCTGAGTGCAGGGCTGGGAGTGGAACCCTGGATGCTGGGCTGACTGCAGCCATGATCTGGATGCAGGGCTGGAAGCAGAGCCCTGTGCACTGGACCGACTGCAGCCAGGATCTGGGCACAGGGCCAGAAGTAAAACCCTAGCGGCAGCCAGGACTGGAGCCTTGGGCACGGGTCCTGCAGCTGATACTCAGCACCTGAAAGCATCAGTACCAGCCAACTTCTCACAGTGAAACCTGGGGATGCTGCAGCACCCCCCCACACACACACACACTCCTAGTTACAGAGCCTATGGTCACCTGTCCTCTTAATTATTTACCATGCCTACCATTTTTGTATAATCTTTCAGCCTCTCTACATCCTTCTCCCACTTCTTCCTTGAATATATTATCTACAGGAAGCTTTGTGGGGGAAATCTCAGCATTTTGTTTTTCTAGGACTCCTCCTTCCCATGGGAGAGGCTGATTCCCTCCACTCCCTCTCCACACACTTATTTGGTTAGGAATATCAGTCTACTTATTTCAATTTGCTGCCACAAAGAGCCGTCACATTGCTGTTCAGCCAGCTTCTATGCTTTGCAAAGTAACTCAATAGATTATGAACAAGTCCTTTGCTCTTGTCAGGAATTGCAGCAGGTGCTTGCATGGATCAAGGGAGTGATCCATTTGTCAATACCCTTAGGCTTTGTTCTATATTTTCATCTTTTCTCTTTTCCTGTAGCTCCTCTTGAGAACTGAGCTTCATCTAAAGCTATTTGAAAAGGGAAATATCCCCTTTAAGGCTCTCCATATTCGTTTATTTATTTATTTATGTTCGGTCTTCTGTATGGGCTTGATCCTATGAGGTATGGAGCACAGCACCCTAAACTCCAGGTGAAGTCAGTGAGAGGTAAAGGCACTCAGCACCATGTAAGAATAATCCCTAATATACAACTTTTTGAACACACAAAATATCCAGGATTTAAGTGCTCTTGTTGTCATCTTTAGAATGTTTTTCTCAGGTGCACTTTCCCCTGACACTCAAGCATTTCATACTTTATTTACTTTACTTAATAATTTTTATCAACTATTACTAAAACTCATTCTCTCTTGCATCTTATCAGATTTTTTTTTTGAGGGAATGGGGGAGGGGGGCATATCCCGAGCTCAGTATTAACAAATCAAACAGGAGGTTGTTCCTTTTATGGATACCTGCAGTGTTTACCTCTTTATTCTAACACTATATTTTATCAGGTGGATTATGAAATCTTTTTATTTTTTGTTTATTTGCTAGAAACAGTTTGCTTCAGAGATCTTGTAAGTTATTTGAATAGTAATATTCTCTCATCAACCTTAAAAATGGGAAGCTGTTTCCATTGTTCATTTCCAAATGCTTATCTCTAAGTCTTTATATGATCAATTTTACAAAGATTTTGTCTTAAAAATGTTGAGGTAGACGTTGTTTATGTTTATGCTTGAATTAATTCTTTCTGTTCACTCTAAGTTGTAGAGATGGACAGTATCTAATCCTAAATCATTGGGGATTTTTCTGCAATCCTCATATAGGATTAGCTATTGAAGTCAATGGGAATTTTAACTAAATTATGGACTGTAGGACATGGTCCAATGTGCCTATACTGCAAAATGCAGGAACCTACATTAAACTTTCACATTGCAATCTGGGAAAATATATGAACCTCAGTGTATGTTACCTACTCTTGGAAATCCCTTTAGTGCAGAATTTTAGTCAGACTTACTGGTGATACATTATTTATTTGTATATTTATCTGGTATCCATTAAATTAGTAGCTGAAGAACCATACATTTATTGAAGAGAGCATTATTTTATACAGATATCGACCTTTTTTTTTTAAATGGAAATTTTGTCTGAGCCTTAACTATGGCCAGAGAGGGTACAGTATCATTGAGGAAGTAGACTTTAAACCATCTTTACATGCCTCTGGTCCTGGGGCCACTTTGTTCTCACCTGGTCTCCTGAAATAAGTAAGTACTCCAGCTTATACCAGCTGCCAGTGACTTCAAAGGACTGATATTTCAGTCAGTTTTGGATCATCAGGGCACAGGTAGGCTCTGCCCACTCGTTCTCCCTTTATCCCAGCCATGGCCTAATCTCACAGCCAGAGTGAGGGAGAGTGGAATAGGAGTTGCAACACCTGAGGATTCTTCTGTAACGGGATGATCATCCTATAGCCCAAGGACGGGCAAACTTGGGCTGCATCGAGTTTTGGAAATTGTATGGAGGGCCGGTTAGGGGCGGTTGTGCCTCCCCAAACAGCCAGGCGTGGCTTGGCCCCTGCCCCCTATCTGACACCCCTCGGTTCTCACCCCCTGACGGCCCCCAGGGGACTCCTGACCCATCCACGCCCCCCTCATCCACTCCCCTTGCTCCCTGTCCCCTGACTGCCCCAAGAACTCCAACCCTTGACTGCCCCTGCCATTCCATCCAACCCCCCTCTCATTCCTGCCCCCCCGAGACCCCTGCCCGCATTCAACTCCCATTTTCCCTGCCCTCTGACCGCCCTGACCCCTATCCACACCCCCGCCCCCTGACCAGCCCCCCTAACTCCCCTGCTCTGTATCCAACCGCCCTGCTCCCTGCCCCCTTACCGCACTGCCTGAAGCACCATGGCTGAGCACCAGGACAGGCAGCTGTGCCACCCGTCTGGAGCCAACCACACCACCATGCAGCACAGAGCACCGCGTCAAGCTGCAGCTCTGCAGCTGCGCTGCCCCAGGACCTCACAGCACCACCACCAAGAGCATTGTGCCAGCAGTGCAGTGAGCTGAGGCTGCGGGGGAGGAGGAACAGCAGGAGAGGGACTAGGGGCTAGCCTCTCAGGCCAGGAGCTCAGTGACCATAGTTTGCCAACCTCTGCTGTAGCCAGTTATGCTGGTGTTAAGCATCCTTAGCACTGGAGGTGCAGTGGAGAAACTGGCTCTTGTAGGCACATTCTAGTTTCTGCTATATGTAAGTGCTCACATCTATTTCACAGGAACATTTTAGTTAAAAATGCAGCATATGTTCTGCAGCCACTTTTTAAAATGTTTTCTTTACCTTTTATTGTTGTTGTTGTTGTTTTGTTTTAAATTTCTACTTGGATTTTAAAACAACAACAACAAAACAACAACAACCACCACCATTCTCCTGCTCATTTGCTGTTTATGGCCCCAATTCAAGACAATATTCTTATACAAGGAAGCACTTGAGCACATACTTAACTTTAAGTATATACCCAAATGCTGTACTGAATTGAGCCTATATACTTCTAGTGTGATCCCAGACCGTGTATCACTCTCTGATATCTTTGCTCATCTTTTGCAGGTTTTGCTAAAGGATCGTTTTGTCTGTTCCTAACCAAGCTTCCTCTGCTAATAATAATCATGATGAACACCATTTCCCAAATATTTTTCAGCTCCTTTCTCTTATCTTTTTTAGATATGTTGTATTAAAAATGGTCAAGCTTTTTTCAACAAAACATTTTTATGTTAGAAAACATGGATTCAAGGAAACCAAAATTTGAAAAAACAATTGAAAAAGTTTAGAAATCATCCATACATTTCTCTTTTGACATTTTCAAACAAAAGCCGACTAACAATATTTGCCTTTTTAACTTTTTGCATTTAAGTTGTTTGTCTATCACTGTTGGTCTGTCTGGTCTATTTAAATTGTTAGAGAGACAAGGTAGGTGAAATAATATCATTTATTGGACCAAGTTAAGATAAGGTAATAACATATTACCTCACCCATTTTGTCTCGCTAGTATCCTGGGACTGACATGTCTACAACTACCCTCCATATTAAGATAGTTAGCTCTTCGGTGTGAGGGTAGTGTACGCCACCTAGGACAATGGAGCCACAATCTTTATTAAGGCCTTGAGGTGCTGCTAGGATACAAAACTTAGGGCTTGTCTACACTACTCACCAGCTCAGTGGGCAGCGATCAATCCACGGGGGGTCAATTTATCATGTCTAGTATGGACATGATAAATTGACCACTGAGCACTCTCCTGTCGACTCCGGTACTCCACCAGAATGAGGAGTGCAAGTGGAGTTGATGGGAGAGCATCAGCTGTCAATGTACCTCAGTTAAGACATCATGGTAAGTAGATCTTAGTATGTTGACTTCAGTTATGCTATTCATGTTGCGGAAGTTGCATATCTTAGATCGACCCCATGCGGCAGAGTAGACAAACCGTTAGTGACTGTTCTTTAGACCTGTAATGAGGTTCACTGACTTCAGGATCACCTTCTTCTAGCTAGGCATGGCATGGCATCTGTCTTCCCACATGGGTGCCCCTTACTGACGGTCTCTCCGTTGCTGCAGTGCTCTCTTTTTCCATAACTTGGCCCATTAACCAGGCTGCATATTAGTCCACCCTTTTCATGGTTACAGAGTCAGCTGAAGTAGAATCCGATGACCTTACAGAAAGTCTTCTATCCATCTCTGAGTTCTGTGGTCCTTACACCCCTTACCTCAGGGAGTTTCACCCCACCTTCCTCAGGAGCTGGTAGGAGAACCCAAGATCTCCCTCTATTCTGGGTTCCAGCCAAGGGACCCTATATCTAGCAGCCACAGTCTACTTCCTCAGATTTCCTGGACTGCTTTCTACCTTTTCCTGTCCCCCCGAATGCAACTGCCAAATTTCTCCCTACAGCACCTTTCCACTGTAAACTTTCTGCAGAATCTTGCTATAAACTTTCCAGCTTTATCATCATCATGCAGCCCCTCCACATCAGGGCTTCATTATCAATTGAGCCTGGATTTTAATCTCTCACAGGTGCTGCCAGGTATGTTAATTGGCCTCCTTGGCTCATATTAACCCCTTCAGAGGCTGTGTATACATCTCATCAGAGGACTCATAATGGTTGCATTCTTTTTAAATATTCTCTGCACTGGTGATGTTTGTCCTTATCTAGACAAAAGTGTGTACCCTTTTTTCTCCCTTGTTTTACTTAGTTACAGTTACAGAATCTCTATTGTTGCTAGAAGCATCAGCAAACAGCTATACTGAAAAAAGAGAGTGTAGTGCAAATCTGGTGATAAGCTGATGGGGGCATTGTAGGAGCAGTGAAGCCAGGTGCCCTAAGACTGAGCATGCTATTGCTGTGACTCTGTGCTAGCTGATTCATGGAGCAACATTAAAGGTTATGGCAGCCTGCAAATAACCTGTCAAACTCCTACTGTTTCTCCTACCTGATTCAAAGGATTCATCAATCTCTCCATTCACTTGTACTGCACATCTGGATTGCTTATTGATGATCTGGATCATGTTCATCAGTTTCTTGCTCATTTAATGCCTCTATAATCACCTCAACCCTGTGTAAATCTTTTCAGAACCACTGAGTTGTAAAATATCTTCTTTTTGTTGTTCAGAGTTCTGCTCTGTGCTTTCTGACTATCTGTTTGACAGTGCTATATGCTATTCCTCTGCCCTTCCACCAGCACCTTTACTCCAAAGTAATAAATGTTTCTAACTAAAGAGGCAAAACAATATGAACTCAAAATGAAGACATACAAACTTTTTCATTAACCTTTTTTTTTTAATGTAAAGGAGACATTAGCCATAAGGTCTAGCTTTGTTGAATACTCCAGACTTCGTAACCTTTTTAATCTGGATAGTGAAAATGAAGTTGCTCATTTTTTCTTTCTATAAACTTTTAACTAGAAAACTAGCAACACTTACTACATTCATCAATTTTTGGGGCTTGCTGACTCTGACACTAAAACTTCCCTCAAAGGCCCAACTTCTGGAGAAGTTTAGAGTATTGTCTCAGGTTTAATTTACTACAACATCAAGCTTGTTAGAAAAAAAAAGTACATTTTTTTCTAGTTTTGTTTATGAAAAGGGAAGTCATGACGTGTGTGTAGTGGTGGAGAGCATACAATAGGGAATGTGGATATTCTGTATGTTCACGATCACTGAATGGAGAGCTGAAGTAAATAAGCAAAGGTAAACAGCAGCTAACACTGAAACCTTTAGCAATTTGAGCCTTATCTAATGCCCACGAATATCAACAGAAAGACAGATAGACTTTAGTGGACATTGGATCAGGCCTTTTATGAAGTACTCATTGTGGCTAAAATCAGAGGGATACTTTTTTTTTTTTTGCATAATGTAAAGATGATCTAATCACACAGCTTCCAAAGCATTAATGAGAACTGAGGAGTTCAAACGTCATTTGTCAGCTCTGAATATCAAGCCTCAAGCCCCAAGATTACTCATGTCAGTAAAGTTATCTATATTATATTTGTAAGTATTTTCAGAACTGGACTCCGCATTATGAAAACTAAAACAAAGTCAGGCTTTTTAGAAGTCCAAACAACTAAAGATCACAGAGTATTTTTTTTTTTACTTTTAAACATTTATAAAAATTATATATAATGTAAAAGACATCTGAGGATTTTGTTTTAGATTTACTGTTTTATATATGATAAATCCAGGGTAGACTAATGGATCAGGTCCCAGTTACATTCAAGACCACATCTCCATTACAAAACTGTTATGGTTCTCTCAGACAATGCAGATCACAAATCCCTGAACTAAGCGTATGGAAGTTGGGGACAAAGCAGTCTCAGTTGAGATCCTGCTGTGGAATGAAGAAGGATATTAGATTATTCTAGATTTAGATCACCTTTAGATCTACTGCAGAACATTTCCATTTGATAAAGTTTCCCCACCCTAAAAAGAATTACATTCTCCTTTTTCTCCCACCTCAAGCAGAGCTTTTTATAAACCAGAAAAACAGAAGAGCAGAAATTCCGTTAAGTCCATTATGGACTTTACCATGACAGATAAATTTTATGTGGACAGTGCTTAAATACTGCATTGATGGATCCTGGTACAAACCCCTCAGATATATAGCTAGACAGACTAAGCAGGGTGGTCTTGATCCCTTATAATGCTTCTCTACCTTTATGTATTTGTGTGAGATTAGCTTTCTTAGAGCTGGCCCACGCTACACAGTTAGGTCGACATAAAGCAGTTTATGTCTACCTAATTATGTCAGTGTCTACACTACAGCCTTCCTCCTGCCGATGTAAGTGCTTTACTACACCAACATAATAACTTCATGTCCACAAGAGGTGTAAGTCTTATGTCGATGTAGTTAGAGTTACGCAATCTCTGTATAGGCTCCCAGCTTGGACCCTGCTCCCAGCTGGAAGCCGGAGTGAGAAGCCCCAAGCAGCTTCCCCTGCTTCCAGAAGGGAACGAAGGGTGAGGGAGCCACAGGCAGCCTCCCTCCACTCCTAGCAGGGGTGGCTTTAGGTATTTTGCTGCCCCAAGCACGACAGGCAGACTGCCTTCAGCAGCTTGCCTGCGGGAGGTCCCTGGTCCCATGGATTTGGCGGCACACCTGTGGGAGGTCCGCCAAAGCCACGGGACCAGCAGACCCTCCACAGGCATGCCACTGAAGGCAACCTGCCTGTCGCCCTTGCAGCGACTGGCAGAGCACCCCCTGTGGCTTGCCGCTCCAGGCATGCGCTTGGTGTGCTGGTGCCTGGAGCAGCCCCTGACTCCTGGAGGGAATGGGGAGCAAAGGTGGGACAGCCCGCTTGGAGCCTGTGAGGCAGCCAGCCGTATAGGGAGCTGCCAGGGAGCTGCCAGACCAGGCTCTTAGCTCCCCACATTGCCCCTCTTAGACCAGTGAAAGCGCTCCTGGTGAGAACAAACACCACCAACGCAAGGAAAGTAGAGTGGATATGCAGTAATTACTGCTATGGCTGTAAATTAACCTAATATAGATTGACTTAGGTTTGTAGTGCAGACATACCCTTATTAGGAAAGTCAATGGAGGGAGGGAAATTAAACAGATTGACTGTCTTCTTTTGTGGTTCTGGTCTTCCTGGTTAGCATGAAGGAAACAATTGTACCTATTTTAACATGTGATTTTTTTTTTAATTTAAAGAAAACACCTCCCCGCCCAGATCTCTGTGTTCTAGACACAGATATTTACTATAAATTAATTTTAAAAATTAGGATGTAGCTGCTCAATAACCTATTGAACCTCAGATGAATATTGAACACAACATCTGTCTTTATTATTAAAATTTCAACTCAGAATAAAAATCTATCAAAATTCAGTCTTCAGTCTATGCTTATAAAAAAATGCAAGCCTTTAGCATATGGTCACTATTCCTTTTTAATCCAAAATCTTACCAAAATATAAGGAACATCTTCATGTGGCTGGGAATTATACATATTTATTCACTGGAATTAAATCAAAATTGCATTTTTGGTTGTCTTTAATTTGAAGAATATATTTGCAGAAATGAATCTTGATATTACCATACAGATGGAACTGAAGAGTATGTCAATATTGATTGACAAAGCTGATATATTGCTTGTTATTTTATTTTAGATTAGTTCTACATTTTCTGGTGAAGAATATAAAAATGTAAAACAGTATTTCAATTTTCCATTCCATTTAAACTGCAAAGAAAGTAATAATTTGGAGAAAACTAATAAAAGACTCTGCTGTTAGCATGTGATTGACGTGGTTAAAATATGTTTTGGTTGTAAAGACAGTCCAGTATCAATAAAACAATGTTGAATCAGTTGCTACTTTCAGGCTTCTTTGGCTCACATATAATTGATATTAAAGCAACAGCTGAAAGAGAAAAAGAATAGTGTGTTATGTCTATATGGATTTCCACTGATATGTTGTCATTGTTTTCATTAGAAATACATTTGAAATTAAGGGGAAATGTAACCTAGGGCAAATCTGACTAATTGTTTTATTTGTTTAGCATTTTGTAAAATGAAAGGCAAACTTTAGCTCCCATGTGAAGATAAAACTCTGTCTCTCTCTCTCTCTTTTTTTTATTGGTACATACCTACATAACATAGAATGAGAGTTGAAATGAGTGATTCTAGACACGAATGTGAACCAACCTTAAAAAGGTGTGTGTTGTTAAAGCAAAAAGAAATTCTAAATACCCTTTGTTTTCGGGTCTCAATGAGATAAAATTTAATTTACATGAATAGTCCTTATCAAATAAGTGGTCCCATTGATTTTAATGTGTTAAAATGTGTGTTTAAGAATTGTTCATGAGTTAGAGTAGGCATGATCAATCCCAAGAGAGTAAATATGTCTTCATTTTGATTTGTACTATAGCTAGCACAATACAGCACAGGTCTCAAGATTATAGGCAACCTTGGCAATCAATTTTTAGAAACATAAACTTAAATAGAATGGCATATTTTGTTTCTCCTATGTCTGGAGAAATCCTGGCCCCACTGAAATCAACGGCCAAAATAGCATTGGCTTCAGTTTGGCCAGGACTTCACCTCTTATGTCTAGTGACGGTTCGATATTCATCTTCCTGCCTTGTTCCTCTGATAGCAAACTGCATGGAACCTGACACACTTTTAACCCAATAACGGACGCTCTTTTGCTTGGTACTATTCTAAAATTGTGTATTTTCCAATTTGTAATTTATCCATACCTCTAGTTCATATACTTCCTTAGTGGGCATAAACTCACATTCTCATAAGGGTACTAGGCAAGGACCTGCAGAGACCCAGCAGCTGCACCATGGCCCTGAATACAGGCAGCCCAGCTAGAGAAGAGTGGGTGAAGGTGTCCAAAGGTTGGCCAGCTCCTTGATGTTCCTGTTTCAGCTAGCTGGAGACGGGACCCCAGACAGAATCCTCTGCACTGCACTGCCCATCATGTGTTCCTCTGTAGTGAGTGCATAATACAAACAATAGTATATTCTTAGTTGTTCTTCATATCTATTTATTATGACACCACAACCATTCCCAGTGGCTATTGCTAAATCCAGGGGAAAAGTTATGATGCAAGGTTGGCATTGATCTTTACTTTCTATTTCCCAGTATTCAGAAGTATAATTTTGTATTTCCTTGGGTCTTATATTATCTTTGTATTTCTTGGGTTTCTGAGGTTTGAGTGTAGTTGAACTCAATGCTCTGGAAGGACATGAAGCACCACTGGTCAACCTTAACTCTGTGCAAATAAAATTTTGGGGCAGTTAATTTACAAGTGGGTACTTGATTTACTTTCTTATTTTTCATTATCTTAATAAGACCCTGTTACTCCTGTTCAATCTACACTTGCCAAGAAAGCTAATCTATGTAAAATATGCATAGAATGAAGCAAACCAAAATTTAACAAATGTAGGCTTTTTTGTTTGCTTGTTTGTGAATAATTTCTGAACCATTCACAATTTCTGTTAACGTATTCTATGGACAAGCACAAGATCTGGGAGAAGGGGTACAAAGGTAGCTTTAAGCCACTATTGCAATCCTAGAACCAATCTGTAGCAGGCGTGTTCCCAGCACAAGTCAGAATGGGCCTTAGGGTAAAGAGGCAGAATGGCAAAGGCAGCATTCTTTCAGAGAGTGGCATCTGTTTCCATCTGTGCATAGCCATGTCCTTTCCTGACTATCCAACAGCTGTACTAGCACTGCATAGTCCTTGGGCTCAGGGTTACTTATTAGGACCATATTATGCCTGGCCACTATGGAAGTGTACAAAGCAGGGATGGCTCCTTGTATGCTTCCTTAGTATAGTATAAGTATAATTGGAGATATACCTATTACTGGAAGAGGCCTTGAAAGGTCATTGAGTCCAGCCCCCTACCTTCACTAGCATGACCAAGTACTGATTTTTGCCCCAGATCCTTAAGTGGCCCCTTCAAGGATTGAGCTTATATCCCTGGGTTTACAGGCCAAAGCTCAAACAACAGAGCCTTGCCCCCACTCCTTGCCTTCTGTGGCCACACTGGCCTGGGAATAATCTTGATGAAAACATAATCACATAGTTGGACTGCTCATTCTTCCGCACTTTGATTTCACAGTTTTGTAATACTAGAAAAGTTTGCTAATTTTTTACTTTCTGTTGCCACTGGGACTGTTGCACACTGGTAAGTCATAGAAATGCAGAACATCATAGAGATGTGATGGATGACAATAGCTACATTGGGTTTTGAATTTTGATCCCCAACAGAAATCTGGCATCAATCATATGCCTGAAATTTTCAGTGTTGCTAGATGATTTAGTATCTGATGTCCCATGTTCTACAGCTTCCATTTGGAGTGGAACAATTTCACTCTCATTTTAGGAGAGTAGCAATAATTTCCACTCTTTGTTAGATACCATAGAGTCAGTAAGTCACCACAACTATGGTACACTACCATGAATGCCATTTTATAATAATTAAGAAGAGAAAGACACATGTTAATTTTCCTGCTGCCTGTCCAGTGGTAGTTTTTGCCCTCTAATGCAAAGTAATGTTTCGGTATGCTTTCATAGATGTATTTTTTGGTTAATACATTCTCTCTCTCATTCTCTCTCTCTCTCTCCCTCTCATGATAGAATATAGTAGAGAGGAATATTTAACTGCCTTGTGGTTTAGAGAGCATGGACCCTTTAAAACCCTGTCCTGAGGCAGAAGAAGTGCTGATGGTTCCAGGGAGAGGAAGTGCTAGTTGTTTGAGAAGGGGATGGAGAGAGGGAGACTGACAGGGTGCGTGTGTCAGTAGCTCCAGACAAGAGGGCTACTATCATAAGCATCTTTCCCAAATCTGGACCTTAGCGTCCAGAAATCTGGGTGCCTAG
>NC_133769.1:302354630-302400095 GCF_003597395.2 Chelonoidis abingdonii | reverse complement strand
ACCCACCAAGGTACAGGAGGAACTTTGTCACAGTGAGTTTGCAGAGAGTGGAAGAAGTCATCAGAAAGGTTTGTTGGGGAATGTTTACTGGCACCAAAGATGACCAGAAGCACCCGAGACTTACTATTGGACTGGAACTTAGCCCAGGATTCCAGAACTATGGATTTAGACACAGTGCTCAGTGCCTGTCGTTTATATTGTGGTATCATTGGGCCTATGGGTCCTTGTGTTGGATGTAACTCTGTTTTACTCCTCCCCTTATCTTTTCCCCTGTTGTTTTTCTCCATTCTTCCCTCTAAATAAATGAGGAAGGATGCTCCACAGGGAGGGGAAAGATAGTCCAGTGGTTCATGCACTAGCCAGGACTATAAATGGCCTTGGTTTAAATGACCAATTCCTTCTCTTCTATACATGTGCTAAATAGGAATAATAGCACTTCCCTACCTCACAGAAGTGTTGTGAGGTTAAAAAAAACCATAGAGATCATGAGGCATTCAGATACTAGTGGGAAATATATGAGTACATATGATAGGTAGTGATGAACGACTTGTCAGTGCATTGGGGTCTAAAAACCAGAATGCAAGTTATTGCTGAGCTACTAAAATGACGGTGGAATTATCCACCTCCAAACAGAAGTTGTAAAAGAGGGGGCACAGGATGGTAAATTAGATAGCAGTTCTGACAATTTCAGCATATGACTGATGCTAGATATATCCAAATGTTTATATATGTTCTCTTTTACAATCAGACTAATACATTGTGTAATATACAGGTTGCCAAGTAGTATAGGTATTGTAATGGTAGTTTAAATTAGCCAATAACTACATTTTGTCATACTATACCTGTATTTCAGGATAAATTACTGAAAGGAAGTGGAAAGTGGCTAAATAGAAGACAAAGAAAATAGAAGAACACATATAAATCTATCTTCTCTTATAGCCCCCATTGTCCTTTTTATTGCTCCACATTATTTAGTTTATCCTCAGTACACCCCTGTGAGACAATGGTCTATTCTGGGGAGAAGAAAACTGAGTCCTAGAGGTGAAATGGCTTGGAAAGTCTGTGGAAGAAGAGGTAGGAATTGAATTGAGTACTCCTGAGTCCCAGTTCAGTGACTTAACCGTACAGCCGTCCTTCTTCTTGTGCAATGATGACATTGTGAAAACTGCAAAAAGATTACTATTTAGTTTTCATCAATAAAAGTTAGTTATACTCTTGATCCCGCATGCAATACAGAATATTGAAAAGCTTATGTATAAAACTCCTACATTACAAACAATTAATAAATGGGTGCCAGGCTAAATGAAAGTTTGTTTCCTCTGTATTTATAGATAGCCTTTTACCCATCAGAAGTATAGCTTGTAAATACAACTAGTCAAAAATTTTCAAAATGGTGAGAAAGTTGTAGTAAACATTTTTTAAAAGATTTTCACTTTTTCTTTCTTTCTATCTTTCTATCTTTCTTTCTTGTGTTCTTCAGCCAGTTTATAGACTAGTCAACATTATCTGAAAAAAATAACAAAAAATTTAAGAAATGTTTGCAAAAATGTTCTACTTGCTTATTCTTTATTCAATCAAGGAGTATTTTGGGGAGTCTTAACAATCTAGTGGTCGTAAGGTACAATAGCAAAAGTCTTGGAAAGTATGGGCGAAAAGATATAGGTGGGATCTTCAATAAAGCTCAGCTTTGGTCTACCTTTGCCCACAGTTAAGTGATTTGTAAAACTTCCATTTAATTCAGTGGGATCAAAGTTTAATCAACATGAGTGCTTTTGAAAATCCCAGATGTAATATTGTTGGACAAACCACAGAAGACTCTGAGGTTTGGAAAACATCAAAGAATTTGAATCTTTAGTATGGCTCATACCCAATCCACTATGGTCTGAGAACTGGACTCAAAAATGTATGAGAATGAGCTATCTCAAGATACACTTTCAGGGACCAGGTGCATTGGAATATCTTCCAGATTAGACTCTCTGACAGTGTTTCTGCTTCCAGAAAAGAACAGTGGGGAGAGAATAGAAGTGGAGAGGCATGAAAATCAAAGAGAAGGATTGGACCCTCAGTGATTATTTGAATAGTGTACAAGATTAAAATGGTCAGCAAATGAAACATGCTTTTCTGCATGATCAGTGGGATTAGGACTGACTTGTTTTATGGTCCAGGACATTTTTTTAAATGAATTTGTGGTTGATTAGCAACAAGCACTTAATGAGAGTGCAGAATGAAGAACACCTACAGCGCTGGTCCAATAAATTGTCCAATGCCAATCCATGTGCCATGAAGAAGCAGCCTATAGCCATGTTGATAAATTCTACATGTTTTATTCCTGAATTTTTCAACAACTATAGTTAGATGATAATTCTAACTGCTTAGTTTTTATGGCTTGTAATTTATTATCCTGGGGCTTTAGAGTTTGAAGAAACCTTTTTTTTGAACTGATGGAAATTGTCTTTTTCAAAGACATTCTGTATCTTGTACTCATACAGTGAAAATAATCGGCTACTCTTAACAGTCATTCTTTTGACTGGTCTGTTGTGACGTTATGAGTGTAATATAATATCTCATTGAAAGATGACAGTGCCAGAAAGAGTTAATTAATTCACCTCACCGACTGACCTGACCCATGAGTGAACCTTAAGAACTGATTAGCAAGATATGTAAATGAATAGAGCTTTGAAATGCAAGTCTGCATTGTTAAAGATAGAAGGGGAGGTGTTTGCTCAGGGCTTGTGATGTAAGCAAACAGGTCGTGTCTATTGCTATAGTTTTAATTCAAAGATCAAAAAAGGAATATTAGCATTTAAGATGATACATGAGTGAAATAGTACTATTGTCTATGTGTCTCTTTGAAGGTTGTGGTAACCTGTATCTGAACTGTTTAATGGATAAATTACTCTGTGCTAATTGCCAGGATGTTTGGGAGAAGGAGTTAAGCCTATTGTTTTCTCAGCGGAAAGGGCTTGGAAATAGTATAAGGAAGCTGGGACACGTCCTTCTTCATCTCATGATCTCTTTGGGTTTCAAGAGGGGAACCTCTAAACCACAAGGATTGAGTCCCCACGTCATTCACTGGAAGTCACCCGATATGGGCAGTGGGACTAAACCTATGGACTATTTCTAAAAGGACTTTAGGTCTACAGCTCATCTCTACTATGTATCTGAACCTCAAGAATTGAATTCAAGTTGGTATTGTGTATTAATCTTTAACCAACACTCTCTCTTTTCTGTTCTAATAATTTTAGCTTAGTTAATTAAGATGGCTGTAGCATGTAAGATCTAAGTTATATTGAACCTGGGTATGTGGCTGATCCTTTGGGATTGGAAGAACCTTTTCTTTTATATGATGAAGTAAGATTTTCAGGAATCATCATCATATGTTTGACAGGTGTGTCTGGACGGAGGCCTGAGGCTGGGCACTTTAAGGGAACTGTGTTGTTTGGACTTCTAAGTGACCAGTGAGGTACTATAGAAGCTCTCTTGTGCTGGTTGGTAAATCTAAGTAGCGGAATAACCACCAGCGTTTGGGGTTTGTCTGCCCCATTTTGTTTGCAGTTCACCCTGATTGAGTGACCTCAGCTGGCTCCCACGGGCAGCACTGTCACATCTGCAATGGAAAGTTCTCACTGACTTCAATAGCAGTAAGTATGGACACACTTTGGACATATCTACAGTGCATCCAGGAGCAAGATCCCCAGCTCAAGTCCAAATACTCATGCTAGTGGGGCTCATGCTAGTATTCTAAAAATAGCTGTGTAGACATTGTGGCTTGGGCTCTGAAGCGTGAGGGTAGGGGCAGAGTAGGAGGGTTTAAGAGCCTAGGCTCCAGCCCAACTGCAACTTCAAAGCACTGTCTACACAGCTATTTTAGAGCACTCTCATGGGCCCCTCTACCACAAGTCTATGGATCTGGACTGGGAGACTCTGTCCCAGATTCAGTGTACACGTGCCCAATGACTGTTTCAGTGGTCTGCAAGGTAGATTGTCAGCAAGTTATCAGTACAATTCACCACCCTTCTTGTATTACCTCATAACCTCTCTTTAAAACTAGAAAGTTAATTGTCCATCAAGGCTTTTTTTGGTAATTGCTCCCATCTCCTTAGTATCACTACATTTACCACATCTTTTGCACAGCTGTTAAATGTCCTCCAAATTATTTTTGTAGCATACACATTTTTACTTTATATATATTGTAATGCAGAAAAAAAATTCACATAAAGAACAGAAATGATGTAAGGAAAGGATTTTTCCTCAAGAGCTGTCCAGCAAAACTCTGCAAGCCTATGCACAAACACACACACTTCATAGTACGCACATATGCACATAATATACACTTCCCTCTGCTCAAACATACAGACACTTCACCCGTTTCCCATTCACATCTACATGCAAACAGAAAACAATGTGATTTTGAAGCCTATTGAGCGTGGTATTTCCCCAGGGTAGCATCATTATAAAAAACACCTGTTCTAAATAATTTGGTGCTGTTTATCCACTGGGGAATTTATTAGGCTGTTCAATTGCCCTTAAAATGTGTTATTTCATAGCTGAGATGGCATGGTCTTACAACAGGCTGCAGCTTAAGTTGTGTAGGGACATTGGAGATTCAAACCTCTTGAAAGAGGGTTTTGTTTCTACTTTTTGCAGGATATGGGTGTTTTTTTGCACATTTTGTCTGGGAAAGCAGGTAGTTCTCTGTGACGGGATATGCAGGTTGAAGCTTTTGGATCAGCAACAGCAGTGCAGTTTTGCTATAGCACTTGTTGAGAGGGGTGGGTGGAGGTTGATAATAATTAAGGCTATGATTTAATCATAGGTATTTTTAGTAAAAGTCATGGACTGGTCAGGGGCAAGAACCAAAAATCATGGGCCTGTGACCTGTCCATGACTTATACTATAAATACCCCTGACTGAATCTTAGGGGGGAGAGGCGCTGTGAGAGGGGAGCCCTGGGGCCATGGCACCAGCTGTGGGGGGCCTGTTGCCGCTCTTGTTGCCACCTGGGTGGAATCCTGGAGGATGTCTTGGGGGCCCCTCTGCTGCTCCAACTGCCACTGGGAGGGAGGGAAGCCCTGGGGGGCCTGCTGCTGATCTGGTTGCCATTGGGAAGGAAGCCCCAAGGGGCCCACTGCCAGTTTCGCTGCTGCCAGGGGGAGGGGGAGAATTCTGAATTTAGAATGAAAACATTCGGGGGGGCAGGAAATATCTCACACTCTGTGTTGGTAAAGCGCACAATGGGGCCTTGACTATGACCACTAGGTATTACCATATTACAAATAGCCAGTAATAATAACACTACAAATACAGCTGTACTGCATTATGGCTTAGAAAAAAAAATAGTAAAATTATTAGAATGGCCCAAAGCACATAAAAGGTGGGGAGACCCTCAAAATGTTCTATGTACCTAGAAGCATAAACACAATGTGTTTTATATTCTATAGTTCTTATGATAATTAGACAAACCTTGTGAGAGTTACTGTGAAATCCAGTGGTTTCTCCCACTAATTAATGTTACTGATCTAACTCAGACAGTCTTACAATTAGATGAGTAACACAAATTTACAAGGTCCTTATACTAGGAAAGGCTTCATCCTGTGGAGTGATCAGTAAGGAATTTTCTGACCGTAGTGGTGATATAGGAACCCCCCGTTCCTCCACCCCCAAGTTCTAGCACGCTACAATTTTTGTAAGTTAATAGATTTTGTTCTTCTTAAAGATATTGTTATACAAGGTAGTAGCTTCTCATAGCACTTGCACTGAGAATATATATTTTTGCACTTATGATGCATAAACAGGGCTTTTTTTAGGATCACAACAGGTTTCTCACATTGGGTTAGCACCTTGCTTAATGGATTGTCTTATTAAAATAAATAGCATTGCCACTGACATCAGAGGGATCATGATTTCACTCAGTGAGGCTACTTCCGAATTAAGGTGCTACCCATCATGAGTAAGGGATTTCAACTCTGACTCTGAAAAACAATAATTTACATTTATATACCACCTTTCACCGAGAAGGATCAGAAAGCATTTTTCAAAGGGCCTGAATCTGCTTCCTTATTCACACTGAGTAATACTCTACTCAACAGCAAGTTTACTTACACAGCAAGATATTCCTTGATATGAGTAAAGACGGTGGAAGTAGGCCCATCCACACAGGAATCCTTACTTGCCAGTAAATACACCTCTACCTCAATATAATGCGACCTGATATAACATGAATTTGAATATAACGCCATAAAGCAGTGCTCGGGGGGGTGGGGGCTGCGCACTCTGGTGGATCAAAGCAAGTTCAATATAACGTGGTTTCATTCATAACGCGGTTAGATTTTTTGGCTCCCAAGGACAGCATTATATCACGGTAGAGGTGTGTAAACTTGTGCAGATAATTATCTCTCTTATCTCAAAATATTGATATTTTCTTTTTAAAAATTTAAAAACAACCCCTAATATTCTTGATTGCAAATACAAGAAAATAAATGTTTTCCAGATGTCGGCATTATAGCAATAGAACAGGTGTTGTGATCTTTGATCATGCATGGGTAATAGAATCACCATTGTCTAGTGGAAAGTATTTGATATTGTGTAAGTAACCAAAAAAAAATAATTAAAATACTTTCTCAACTGACACTTTTTTGTAATAGGTGACAGCACTCTATGGAGTCAGCAAGCTGCACTACTCAGATAAAACCTATAAGAACGAAATAGAGATTACTTAAAAGGAATTAATCCCAGGGCCCCTGGCTACCACCTCACAGTTTCACCAGCAAAGCTACTCAGCCAAAAGACTTTTCTTTACGGAACAACAATATCTTTAGGCATTTTCTACCTTCATTTCTGTAACTGATATTGCTGATGACAGTGTTCTCCACAAGAACGTGTATCATCTTACATTCATGAAAGATGAATAAAGAAAGAAGCATCTCCATTTGTCATACAATCAAAATGTAAACTATATTGAAATGCTTCCATCAAAGGGAATAAAACAGTGGAAGGAATGAAGATTATGTACAGGAAAAGGACAGTGTGAGAGTAGGTTATGTGTAAAAGACTAGAGTTAAAAATAAAACATTCCGTTTAGCCATCATGAAATGTGCAGGCTTGGCAGCCCTGGATACCAAAGGCCTCCACCTCCAAAACGGGTACAGTGTAAACAGTTGCTCTCACACTGTTTTCATGGCTCAGTTATGGCTCACAGGGCCCATCATTAGTACAGCTAATAAAGAATAAAGCTATTTCTATGCAGTTCTTAACCCTTCATCAGAGATTGTCAAGCAGGGTGCCAATAAATGCTAGTTAGGATGGTGGTGATGTGGACACCTGAGTAGAATGGGATTGATACCTTCAGGACATCTTCATGTAGGCTGTACATTGAACTGGTGCCCTAGAACTGAAAACCTCTCATTACCAATCCTACATGTCAGATAACTCTCAGTTTAAAATGCCAGAAGCCATCCTAGCTGAGAGGGATTAGTGGGCAGTGTATAGTCAATGATGCAAAATAAATGCATGCTAGTTATCACAGGGTTCCACAATTTATTAGGTGGGTATTACCAATACATACACACTGGGGTCTTGGTCCATGACTGGGGCTTCTAGGCACTACCAAAATATAAATAATAAACAATTTGACATGTTTATTATGAGTAGGGAATACACGAGTGTAATCTCATCCACATACACAAATTCAACTACCGCCTCTGGGCTGATGACTCACAGATCTATCTCCTTACTCCAGCCCTGTCTCCTTCTGCCCAAACTAAAATATTGGTCTCTTCCTGCAATCTTGTGATTGCCTAGTCATCAGATCAAGCTCAATATGGCTAAAAGAGAGTGCTCCATATTTCCCCTCAAGATTTCCCACCCATCTCCATTCTTAATGACAGTGGGCAACACCACCATCTTGCCTGTCACTTGGGACCAAAATTCAGGTATCATCTTCAACTTGGACCTCTCTCTATATCCTCACATCCAGGATCTCTCTAAATCTTTTTGCCTACCACCACCTAAAATTCACCAGGGCTGCCACCTTCTGAATAGTCTCTCATGGCCAGAATCCCTCCATTCTTCCTCTTCAGGGCCCTTTACAGACCTCCGCAGTCTTTCTAATAAATCCTATCACCCATAATTTTGGGCTGATTTAACGACCAAGAAGAGTTCCAAACATTATTGTGGACATAATTATCTAATTATTATGTCATCAATGTACACTTTCATGCATTCTAGACCAGCAGTTCTCAAAGCTGGTCCACTGCTTGTTCAGGGAAAGCCCCTGACAGGTCAGGCTAGTTTGTTTACCTGCTACAACTGCAGGTTCAGCCGATCCAGGCCAATGGGGGCTGTGGGAAGTGGCATGGGCAGAGGGATGTGCTGTCCGCCCTTCCTGCAGCCCCCAGTGAGAGCCATGATCTGCCGAACCTGTGGATTCGGCAGGTAAACAAACTGACCCGGCCTGCCAGGGGCTTTCCCTGAACAATCAGTGGACTGGCTTTGAGAACCACTGTTCTAGACCCTCTAGCATCTGGCTCATTATACAATTAAATACTACTGAAGCCAAACATATACAGAAAAGCAGTCTTAGGAAGCAGTATTTACCTAATAGTATCTTGAAAGTGAAGCTCTTAGAGCTCTCAGTCTTCAAGGGGATCTGTCAAAGTCCTGCTGATCGATCTAATTTGCTGGAGAATTTGGCTCTTGCTTTCACTGACAATAGTTCACTTCTTGTGGACGAGTGAAAGTGTTCTTTTTTATGTTTTAATTCTGGTTCTTAGGGTTTGTATACTGTTATATTCCCCCTCCTTTTTTCTCTACTATTACTAATGGGTACTACTCCAATCTGTTGGCTCTTCTAGTCTCTGAATGATACCATTTGCTATCATGTTTTGTAGGTCTTCTTCTAGTCTCCTTCTTAAGGCTTATGGGACTTTCTGTGTAGCACGTACCACAGGTTCTGCTTCTTCACTTAAGTGTATTTTGTATGTTACTGTGAAGTACCCATTTCCTGTGAATACATCTTCCCTTAGTGCTATTAATACATTCACATCTGATTCTGTGTCATCTTTCTATGCCTGTGGCATACATCCTCTTAATGACACTAAGCACCTGACACATATGTAGGCCCTAGACTAGTTGCTTGTCTCTGTTTACTACCACAAACTGTTATTTTATCATTTCCCTTTGTTTATGTGTCAGTGTACGCTCTTCCAACATTACAATTGTTCTTCCCTTATAGGTTTTCACAGATAATTTTGACTTGCCAAATTTTATGTGTTTCTTACATCTCTCTATTTCAGTTTCTGTTCTGACATTTACTTGTGCACCAGTATCTATCTTTTATGTCAGACACTTGCCATTTGTGCTCATTTTAATTAGCTAATCTTTTGAGTCTTTAGCCTCCTCTGTTACTGTGCTTAAGAACAACTCTTCTTCTTTAGCTAAGGATTCCATTTTTGAACTTGATATGGGTATTTGCCTGTTTTCTCTGCATATTTCACATAATGGTTGGGCTTAGGGTTACGGTTATAGTTTATACATATTTGATTGAAAGCTGAGCATTTCCTATCTTCATGCTGTTAGTAATCGTTCACATAGTTATTTATTTTTACATCCTGAGACAATCTGGTCTTTAATGATAAAGTCTTTTAATATTTTATAATTACAGGACTGACTTTTTAGTTTTAAGTCCGTGACTAACTCTTCTGTTGTTTCCTTTTCATGCTGCGTTCTGTGTTCTCCCATGGCCATACTGGGTTAGAACAATGGTCCATCTGGTTCTGTATTATGTCTTCGAACAGTGTCCGGTGCCAGATGCTTCAGAGGGAATGAATAGAACAGGACAATTATCAAGTAACCCCCCTTTGTCATCCAATCCCAGCTGCTGGCAGTTAGAGGTTTAGGAACACTTAGAGCATGAGGCGGTGTCCCTGACTTTCATCTTGGCTAATAGCCATTGATGAACCAATTTTCCATGAATTTACTAAATCTTTTTTTGAATCCAGTTATATTTTTAGCCTTCACAACCTCCTCTCGCAATGATTTCCACAGGTTGACTGTGTGTTGTGTGAAGAAGTATTTCTTTTTGTTTGTATTATGTGAAGGGGCTAATAACAATTCCTTATTCACTTTCTCCACACCATTCATGCTTTTAAAGATCTCTATCATATCCCCCCTTAGTCAGTTTCTCAGATTGGTCATCCAAAAAGACTGGCTCAGGTCTGGGAACATCTCTCATTTCCTCTGCAGTAAAAACCAATGCAATATATATATATACATATTTAGCTTCTCTGAATCGCCTTGTTTTCCTTGAGAGTTCCTTTAGCACTTCAATCATCCAGTGGCCCCACTGGTTGTTTGGGAGGCTTCCAGCTTTACTTTAAAATAAATAGCAAAGAGTCCTGTGGCACCTTATAGTGTCTACGGTGCAACAGTACTCTTTGCTGCTTTTACAGATCCAGAGTAATATGGTTACCCCTCTGATACTTTAAAAAAATTGCTGTTGTTCTTCAAAAAAGATTCCCTAAATGCCTTCAGATTCTTTTTGGCCCTAGCTAATTATACTTTTACATTTGAGTTGTCAGAGTTTATGTTCCTTTCTATTTTCCTCAGTGGGATTTGACCTCTAATTTTTAAAAGATGTATTTTTGTCTCTAACCACCTCTTTTACTTAATCGTTTAGACACAAAGGCATTTATTTGCTTCTCTTACTCTTTCTTTTTGGGGGTGGAGGGTGGAGGGGTTATACATACAATTTGAGCATCTATTATGGTGTTTTTAAAATCTTTCCATGCAGTTTACAGGCTGTTCTGACTGTTCTTTTTAATTTCCATTTAACTAGCCTTCTCATTTTTGTATAGTTTCCCTTTTTGAAGTTAAATCATACTGTGGTGGGTATTCTCCCCTCTACAACAATGTTAAATTTAATTATATTATGTTTGCTATTACTGAACCTTTCAGTTGTATTCACCTTTGGACCAGATCCTGTGTTCTGCTTTGGACTAAATCAAAAATTGCTTCTCCTATTGTGAGTTCCAGAACTAGCTGTTCCAAGAAACAGTCATTAATGATGTCTAGAAATTTTATCTCTGGATTCCATTCTGAGGTGACAAGCTCCCTGTGACTATTGGTATAATTGAAATACCCCATTGTTATTGGGTTTTCTGTTTTTATAATCTCTCTAATCTCCGTGAGCTTTTTATAATCACTGTCACCATGCTGGTCAGGTGGTTGATAATATATACCTACTGCTATACTCTTTATTATTCAAGCATGGAATTTCTATTCATAGGAATGGATAGAAACAGCATGGTACTGTTTGCTTCATTTCAGATTGTTACTATATTTAGCACTATATTTTCTTTCACATATAGTATCACATCCCCACCAGCATGACCTCTATCAGTCCTAAGTATTTTGTTCCCTGGTATAACTGTGTCCTATTGATTATCATAATTTCACCAAGTTTCAGTGATGCCGATTGTACCAATACCCTCATTTAATACCAGACATTCAAATTCACCCATCTTAGTGTTTAGACTTCTAGCATTTCTGTACAAGAACTTATCAAATTTGTCAATATTTAATTTGTCAAAATTTGTCTCCCTTCCTATGAGGTAATTGAACAGGTCTCTCTTTTATCTGATTGTTTCTCTTCAGTTCCTACCTGTACTTTATCAACTTCTATCCTCTCCTCTTTATTAGGATACAGAGTATATCCTTTAATAAATCCTCCCCTAAGTGGTGTGTCTTGTCTGGACCCTGTGATCTTTCACATTTGTTGGCTTTCCACCAGCTCTTAGTTTAAAAACTCCTCTACGACCTTTTAGTTTTACATGACAGCAATCTGGTTCTGTTTTGGTTTAGGTGGATCCCATCCTTCTTGTATATGCTCCTTCTTTTCCAAAGGGTTCCCTAGTTCCTCGTAAACCTAATTCCCTCCTCCTTACGCCATTGTCTAATCCATGTATTGAGACACTGCAATTCTGCCTGTTTAACTGGCTCTGAATATGGAACTAGAAGCATTTCAGAGAACGCTATCATGGATTTCCTAGACTTTAGTAGCTTAAATTTGGCCTCCAGCATCTTTCCCCTACCTTTCACTATGTAATTAGTATATGCATATACCATGGCCATAAGCTTCTCCCAGCACTGTATATATGTCTGTCTTGATCTCTCAAGAGATCTGCAACCTTTGCACTCAGCAAGCAATTTCTATGAGGTTTTCTGGCCATCACAAACCCAATATTTATATTTCTGATAACTGTGTACCTATCTGTCTCTCTTAGCTCCCCTAGTTCAGCCACTCTGGTCTCAAAAGACTGTACTCTGGCTCTGAAGGCCATAAGCTCCTTCCCCCGTATGCACATATATGTTACCTCCCCATAAGGCAGATAATCATACCTGCTACATTCAGTAAAATAAACTGGATAGCCCCCACTCTACTTCTGGACTTCTGACTACATTATTTTTACTCTTGCAGGGTTGGGGTTTTTTTTCTGTTTTTTCTTTGTGTTTTGTTTTATTTTATTTTGTGTGTGTGTGTGTTTATTGGCCTAAGTTTAGAGAATGTTTATTAGGTATATTTGGCTCTCAACACTCCCGTTTGCTGCTCCTGTTTACTAGCTCCTCAAGTCATTTATGAGCAGGCATTGTGAACCCCTATTCTCCATGAGTTAGCCCTGCCCCCTTTTCAAGGTATCCTAGAGGAGTGACAGATGAAAAGGTGGCAGGCTAGAGCTTCATCAGGAAGCTCTCAGCCTTGCCTAGAAGGCCAGTTGGCTCAGCACACAGCCCTCCAAACAGACCATTCTATAAACCTCAATCAACAGGCATACAACAAACAAAGAGACAACATACTCACCCCCAGGGTCATGTAGTCATTCCTCCGTTACCTGGAAAACTCCCTCTTAAAACTCCCATTTACTGCTCCTGTTCACTCATCCTAAACATATACCAGAAAATGATCCTCAAACATTTCCATGATTTGTGAAAAGATTTCTTCTCTCTCTCCATCACCATCAGCATGGAATGCGTTGTACATGTCTAGGGCTTTTATTCTTGTCACTGTTAAGAACAGAGCAACGTTTTGCTCATCTTCTAGATTATTTGCCCCAATGGCTTTCATGTACAACTTTAATTTCAGTCTGAACATTTTCCAGGCATATTCAGCATTTCTCTTGATTTTCAGGTTTGGTGAGTAAGTTATGGGCAGTTGCTCAGGTTCTGTAGCAGCCATTCCATTGTTACTTCTCTCTCTTCCAGCATGCTGTACCTGCCACTTCTGGTACCATGTAGCATCTTACTGATGATCAAAATGGTGTCAGGATAAACCCTTTATTATGAACTATGTACAGAGATGAGATAACAAAACTTGTAACTCTTTTGTGTAGCTGCAGCCTGTGACTGCCCTGTCTGGGCTTCTCTATTTTTGCCCCCAGCAAGAAGGGAAACCAGAGATTGCAGAAAGAGTGTATAGGAAATGTAGCATCTCTACACTCCCTGGAGGACTTACTCTATAGCAAAGACCACTGCCTACATACTAAACAATATTGTCTCATTGTTTTCTTCTATTGTTTTCTTCCTGTCTGTCTGAACCATTTGTTTTCTCTTGTTTTATACTTAAACTGTAATTTCTTTGGGGGTACGAACCATTTTTTTTTGTTCTGTTTGTATAGTTTCTACCACAGTGAGGTCCTGGTCCATGACTAGAGCCCCTAGGTGCTACAGTAATACAAAATAATGATATTCATAATAGTGATTATAGTGAGGAGGTGTGGCCTTCCTCAGAGGTTGCCAGGTAGGGACCACAAGACACCCCCTGGAGTGCAGAACAAGGAAACCATGCCCACCCTGCCAGAAGTGGAAACACAGGATAGGAAGCAGAAGTACAAAAGGCAAGCCCTGCATCTCAGTTGGGCTGGAGCCACCAAGGGAGACAGATGCATCCCAGCAACTGCTGGAACCTGCAGAGGAACCCCGCTGTGCTGAGGACTAGCCAGATCTCCCCAGGCTGCCAGCTGATCTAGATGCCGAGGAAATGCTGGGCCTGCCACCTGAAAACTGGCCAGAGCTGCAGCTAATTGCCCCCTTTGAGCTCACCTTTACAGGTATATGACAGCAAGAAGGCATGTCTTCCCTCAGAGGTTGACAGGGAGGGATGGCCACATAGACTACATAATGGTGTTGGGCTATAGAAAGCATTTTTCTTGAAGTCTGTAGAAGTTTCATGTCCAAAAATATGCCCCTAAAATGATCAGTAAATGTACAAGTTAATGCAGAACACTGAAATTTCAAGCAACTAGTAAAGAATGTTAAAACAAAACCCATTATATTGAGTGCTCTATAGCTCTAAATAAAATAGTCCATAACATCTAGCTTTATTTAAAAAAAAAACTAGTGTAAAAACTTGATAGTTTTTCAGAACTGATTGATTAAAAATGCAGATAGTGATTTGTTTAATAGAAAGTTGCAAGCTAGTAAAGTTCTCAAAACAAAATCTGCTCTGAATCCAGCAGCTGATGGTCTTATCCTGTGCCAACTACTCATTTCATGGTTAATTTTTACTTACCTTCTCTTTTCTTTTCTAGCTTATGTTTTTCAATATATTTTTTAAAAGTCTCTTTTTATCTGATAGTTTTTCTAATTACGTTTATAAGTCCAAAGAATTTAAGAGTCCTTCCCTCCCCTCGTCAACCCTGTCATGTTCTGTTTTGATTTGGTTTCACTTGCAAATGAAAGGTTTTCTGCCAGTAACCTAATGCCACATACATTTCCTCGTGTTAACAGAATAGACACTTAAAAGGGCTCTAGATATGAGAACTGTTAGATGATGTCAAGAGTAGACCTATACAAGGAGAACTCCAACCAACAGGAAGTGTGCTTTGGGGTTTGGATCCTCCTTCTTTGGCTTGGGGTCCAAGGAATTAGTAGAGGAAAAAAATCCTTGTAGCTTCCATCTAGAGTTACTCTCACTGAAGTTGTCATTCACCCTGTATCAGAATGGAGATCAATAGTGAAAGTGTCATAGAGATATAGAGCAAATGTCCCCAGTCTCCTCTTATCCGGAGTCTAGGGCTTTTATCATGTAACAAGCTTTGTGCAGGTGCAATATTCTGCCCATGAGAAGCTAATCGCAGGTTGGGCTCTAAGACTGTATTGAAAAATGAGATGAATTAATTATTCCCATACCTACACTCAGTGCCAGGATGGAAAGCATCTGAAGTTAACTTTCCCTCCCTATCAACCACACAGGTCACTCTTCACCCTGAGATCCTCCCATACAACCAATGAGATACAAGGAGAGGAGCTGAGCAGTCGATGCTGCTGCTATAGAGTTACTGAAGGGCTGGGATCACAGAGAACAGATGGTCTACAGCAGAGGTTCTGAAACTGCGGTCCATGAGCTCCATTCAGGTGATCCATACATAGTTCCTGTTAAGGTGTGTTCCTGGGCAGCCTCACACAAGAGAAAGAAGGGTCACTTGCCTAATTAGTGGAGCCGCACTGGCATGGTTCCACTATTTAGGTGACTGGACCTGGAGAAGACACAGGAGGTGGTGGCCTTGGGGGATGATTTTTTGGCCTACGTCATTACCGCAATTTGCTTTTTCTTCCCTGACCCCAACCCGCCAGTTCTGCTTTAAGGCCTCAATTCAGCAAAATATTTAACTGTGTGCTTAATGTCAAACAGTAGAGTCATAGTCCTATTGACTTAATTGGGACTGCAATTCACATGCTCAAAGCAACCACATTATTTGCTTAATTAGTGAATTAACCAATAGTAAATGAAATTCCTAAAAAAATGTTATTTGTGATTCAAGTTATCTGCCAAGCTGGTGAGAAGCAGAAAGGAAGAAGATACTTTCCTCCATATCATCTTCAAGGACTTGTGAGTGTGCTTGTACTTAGACTGCCTTTTTGTTCTGTGTTTGATCATTACCTAGCATATGAAGTCCTGATCCGTTACTAGAAACTACACTAATAGAAATAAATCAATAAACAATAACAACAACAGCAGCAGCTAAGTGGTGATCAGGAACCAGTTTATTTGTAGGGAAAAAAATAAAATAAAACACTAACTGCAAACAAAGCTATAACTTTCCAAGGCTACAATTAAAATTAAATACAATGGTCACAAGGATTTAATTTGCTAGCTGCCTTCTTTAGGCCCAATCCTGTAAGATCCTGAAGACCTCTCGCAAGTTGTTAGGCATCTACAATCCCATTGAAATTAATGGAAGTTGAGGACAGACAGCACACAGAGGCCTCATGATTTTGCTGCATCCAACCTTAAATCAGGCTGTGATGGAGCTTAGGAACACAGAAATTGTTACATTATGTCAGACCATTGTTTCTCCTAGTTCAGTATTCCTGCCTTCAACACTGGTCTAAATATCCATAAAGGTGACCAGTCCTTTTTTGAAACCTGCTAAGCTCCTCCCTCACTAATATCTTGAAGCAGTGAGTTCCAGAGTCTAGTTGTGTGTTGCATTAGAAGTAATTCCTTTTATATGTTTTAACATTGCTGCCTTTCAGAAAGATTTAAAGACAGATGTATAAGATGAAAGAATGGAAGAAACTGCCTTTAATTTATTTAACTTTACCTAGATATTGAAATATAACTTTTGTCATTTTAATCTTAGAATGCCAAAAAACAAACAAACAAAAAACAGGTATATGGTAGACAGAGATGCACATATCATTAAATTTAGCACACATATGAATGGATTTTCTCATGTAGGCCATAAGAAGAAAGAGAACACTCTGCAAAATGCAAGCTGCAAAGCATTTTTAGCTCCCATTGATGTATAATTTAGGGTTCTCAAAACATGAAAGATGCACATGGATGAGACTTGGAACGAAAATTTCCCTTGTTAACATATTAGAATTCTTCAACTTGCATAAATTCCTAAACATTAATTAAATATTATCAAGCTATTCTGATACCTTTCTAACTAGTGACTAGAATGTGGTGGACTGTTGCTTTTTTATTTATTTATATCTTGTTCACGATTTGTCGTTTACATTTGTTCTGTGTTTCTTCTTTCACAAAACAGCACAATAATATTAGTGTTCAGAGATTATTCAGTGCTTTTCAAAGAGTTTTACGAGGGTGAGATTTGTTTCTCTATTCATTTTACAAACGGAGAAGCTGAGGCACTGCAGTGTTCAAATGTCTGGCACAAGGCCATACAATGAGTTATTGAAACAGTCAATATATAATCAGGAACACCATGGAATCTAAATCCCTATCCATTGATCTACTCTGCCTCCTGTAAAAATCTCCAACTTTGTACTGCCATAAATTGTAATGGTAAATTTCCATGGAAGCATTTAAACTAGCAAATACCTAAATTTTCATCAGCCTTATTTGTCTTTTATGGGTAAATAGCTTTAAAAACATTTACCACATGCTTCATGAAATGTACTACTGTATGTGGTTTATTTCATGTAACTTGATTATAGGTAACCTTTCCAGAGAACGCATAAAAGACATACAGTCGAAGCAGTACAGATGCACAGACAATTGAAAACTACTATTTAATTTGAATTATTGCTGTGAATGAAGCTTTGTTGTGACAGGTAACTATTATGTATGAAATGATGATACATTACTTTAAGTTCTCCTGATAGTCTTTATGTATATTTCTTTTACCCAGAACAGTTGCAATTTAATAGTGCATTAAAAGACCATGTGCTGTGCCATTTGTCATGTCTGATGTTTATATAATCTATGCTACAAATTTCTGTTGAGTCCTAATTAATCTAGCAATCACCTCATTAACTTTTTAAAAACCTCCTTCTAATTTAAGGTTAATTACTTATCATTTGTGCAATCACTGATACATTAGCCCCATCTGTGTACATTTTTCTCAATTTAAAAAAGACATACCTATAAGGAAAAAAAAGCTAATTAATAATGATAGTTGCTTTGAGGGGCAGGTGGGGATATTTGGCACTTGCTTCATCTATTTATAATAATAAAAAATAAATTAAAACATTGCAAGAAAATATAAATCATATCTATATTCGATTTTATCTAGCGTAGTTGAACATTTTTCAAAGGAAACATTTTTCTATCAAAAACTGCAATTTTGTCACGATGAAAACTTTGTATAGGAACATATTGGGTTTGGCAAAATTTAGTTTCAGGGGGAAAAGTAAGATTGTGAAACAAATGTCAAAAAACAGCATGTTTTTACCATATCAAAATTTTTTGGGATTTTTTCAATGACATTTTGTTAAATAAACTTTTATTTTATATTATAAAAATAATCAACATTTTGATTGACCTGATTTTTTTTCTTCTTTTTTTGGTGGAGAATTTCAAAATTATTTTTATTGTTTCGATTCAGAATGAAACAAATTTCTAAATTGCAGAATTTCCAGCTTTAATTATCTCCCTCATGCTTTTGTATGTCACTTGTCTTCCTGATCTTTGCTCCAGGAACTGGATCCATGTGGATGGAACCCTGTGCCCATGTGAATCCAATCGCAGGATAGGGGGCCTCAGTCTGCAAATTCTACAATCTGAGACACAATGTTTCCTGCAGCCACTCATGGAGTGATACATCTTAAAAAAAGTAACCCTTGCTCATGGCTGTGCCTAAAGTTATCATTTAACCCTTTTAAAATATCTTTTAAATAAGAATATAAAATGAAATAAAATCCACCATCTCAAAGCACAGTCAGAGGAAACCCAAAATGGTCACCAAATGTATAGGGTCAAATTCAACAGAACTGGTGCAAGAGTTGTAATTATGCCTTTCTTTCAAATCCTTCTCATTTTTCTAGTTATCTTCTGACTGATTTTCTCAAAAGAGCTCTGTCTTGCAGTGCTGTGATCTCACCCCATGCTCTGGTTCTATTGCCTCTTTTTTCTGTGCCCAATCTGAACTTACAGGGTCAGATTCTCCACTGGTGAAAAGTGTCATTGCTCCACTTCAGTCACGGGAGGGAGTTAGGACAAACTGCCCCAAACTGTCTCCCAAGATACAGCAAGTCCAGCACTGCACAAATCCATAAAATAAAACATTACCAAGATAAACAGTACAAAAGATGAAGAGAAAAGTAAAATAACATTCCAGTAAACCAATTTAGAAATATATAGGAATAAGGTCTTAATTTTGCTATTAGAAGTTTGTTATGTAGGAGCAACATGTACAAGACATTTCTAAAACTCAGATATGAACTGTGATCTCACTGCCAGCCTTATCCTGGTGCCATCTTCTCTGAGTCCCAGTTCATATAAATTCTACTTTTGTTTATTGATCATCCTGGATTTCACATGAGGCAAATATTTATCCCACTTATCTTTTGATCTAGTCTCACCTCTCAGGAATACTTTCTTGGTGATTACTACTTCTTTCAGAAAATACCCTTAGGAAATAGAGAGCATTCAGTTAACATTTGTCTTTCCCAATCTGAGAAACTAGAATGTAAAAAGGGCACATTGCACAATCTACAAATTCTATAGAATTAAAACAAGTACTTACTGATAGATAATGTGAAAAACTCTCTCTTGCTAACCTTTATTCTACTATCATGGCCCATTAAGCGTCATCACTCTTGCTAGCTTTCATTTTCTCAACTATTAAAGCTATTATCCTTTCAAGTATAATCCTACATACTTTTCAAGGACAAGTTATTACCTATTTGGACCTGACCCTACACAGAAATCCATTTTATTTTGTTTCAAGCTAGATAAAAGTGTTATAAGACACTACAGAAAGTTTAAGCATTATATAATTTTATCAAATTCTATATATTATCACAGATTCATCTCTACGAGAAAATGGAGTATACTCTGATGTGGAGAATAGTGTAGAGAAAAGACTAAACAAAAAGAGTTTAGTCAGTTTTCCCTAGTGAGATGCCTTTTGGTAAATAAAGGAAATGTGGCTATGTTTATAAAATAGCTACTAAAGATGCTTTCCACTTAGACTTTCTAAAAACATTAATTAAGGAAATTCACACTCACACACACACACACACATGCTGGAATTAGAGTTGTTAATGCTAACTCCTTAAGGCAAAAATCTTTGTGAAAAAAATCTTCAATTTACAAAAAGAATACAAGCAAATAGCATGGAAATTCAAAGTTAACTTTATGTTACTACAAGTATTAATAATCAATAATCCATATATACACAATTCTATCATATCTTGTCTTATAGTATGCTCATTACTGAGCATCTCTCTCATTTAAACAACCTTAACTCATTCCTATATCACCATATATGTAACAATCAAAAACTAAGGGGAAAGCCTGGTCCCACTGACTTCAGTAGGGCTAGGATTTTACCCAGATGAATATCCTGTCCTCAAAAAATACACATCTTAATTGTACCAAAACTGAACAATGATCTAAATGAAGTGTCTTATTTTGGTTGATAGACTCACAAAACATTATTATGGCATTGACTACAATGTAAGCCTGTCTTTACGTAGCTATAGCAAATATTCTTTGTCTTCTTTGAGATCCTTCTCAGTAGTCGGTAAAATATAAGTTTTTACATCTTTTACTCCCAAATGAATATACTCTGAACGATCATAAAGTAAATTATCCAAATGTAGATGGCGTTTGATATATAAAATGTTCACCACACCTAAAAAGTTGACTGAATTTCAGATGTGAGGAAAACTCACAGTTCCCAATAAGGCCAGTGTTTTATCGAAGTCAATTATTTAAGGAAGGGGAAAAGATTGTTTAAGGGAAAAAACAGATTCTTGGACTTTTTTTTCCTTTTTTTGGACCTCTTACTGTTTTCTTTTTCTTAATTTGAGGTGTACATTAAATTTGAACTTCTGTTACGGTGCCATTCTTCTGACTGTTCCTTTTATTTTGCATTTAACTAGCTTCCTTTTTTTATTTTGTAGTTCCCCTTTTTGAAGTTAAATGCATCTGTGATAGGTTTCTTTAGTAACCCCTCCATGCAAGGATGTTAAATGTAATTACATTGTTTTTGCTACTACCAAGCAGTTCACCTATATTCACCTCATGGACCACATCCTGTGCTCTACTTAGGAATAAATCAAGAATTGCCTCTTCCCTTGTGGGTTCCAGGACTAGCTGTTCCAAGACGCATTTGTAACACTGACAGACCCCAGTCATCAGCGGTTGGGATCAAACCAAGAATTCTAGAGCTTAGTGCATGAGCCTCTACTGCATGTGCTAAAAGCCAACTGGCTGTTAGCTAAAGCTGTAGAGCAGACTCATTTTCTTTCTCTCTCTCTAAGTGGTCTTGGTGCCACTAAACAGGACAGACCACCACACACAGGAGGTGTGTGGGTTACGCAGTCATTAATTGTATCTAGAAATTTTATCTCTGCATTTTGTTCTGAGGTGACATGTACCCAATTAATATGGGATAGTTGAAATCCCCCTTTATTATTGAAGTTTCTATTTTTGTAGCCTCTCTACTCTTTCTGAGCATTTCACAGTCACCATCCCTAGACTGGTCAGGTGGTCAGTAGTATATTCCTACTACTATACTCTCTATTATTGAAGCATAGAGTTTGTATCCGTAGAAATTCAAGGGTACTGTTTGATTCATTTAAGATTGTTACTATATTTGACTCTATGCTTTCTTTCACATATAGTGCAACTCCTCCACGAGCACCACCTAGTCTGTCATTCCCATATATATTGTTTGATATTACCATGTCCCATTGCTGATAATAGTTCCACCAAGTTTCAGTGGATGAATATTTGCCATGCTGGAAACTTAGACTTAACCCATATAATCCCATGGTAATCACTTACCGTCTGAACAATAAAATGGCTAATACCAAACTTAATGTGCAGGTCTTTGGTTAGAGTATCAGTCACGAGGCTACTCCACAGTACTTTGGCCTTACATTTGACCAGTTTTTGACCTTCCAACAGGACCTTGAGGAAACCCACAATAAGGATCAAGTCTTGTGTTGTGCTCATGAGAAAATGGACCAGAACATCATGAGGTTCCAGTCTACGGACCTTATGGACCACAACAATTGTCTTGGTATATTCTGCAGCTGAAAATTGTGCGCCAGTGTGGTCTCATAGCAGTCACACTAAACGCTTTGACACTCAACTCATTAACGCTATGCACATAGTGTCAGAGACCCTCAAATTGACTCCAGTCGACTGGGTCCTGGTCCTATTGCACATCCAGCCTCTCAGATTAGAAGAGCTGTTCAGACATCTTGCTTTCTTAACCATGTCAATGAAAATGCAGAGATCCCACTGCACGATGACCTTCAGAACCTGCCAAAGACAAGATTAAAATCCTACAACCCTTCATGGAACTGCATCAAGACTCTTACATACAGTTTGATGCTGAGGCTTAGTGGAGAGCCACATGGATCATTTCGACTACTCAAAAAAAACAGCTCATCACTGACCCTGATGAGGAACCACTGGGTTTTGATTTATGTCAGAAAGACTGGTGCAGATTGAATTGCAGCAGAACATCTCATGGGAGATATGGACAAGCCCTCTTTAAATGGAAAATGAGGCAAACACCTGTATGCAACTGTGATCACCAGGCTAAAACAATGGAGAATATCATATCTACATGTCCTTTTTGTTCTTTTGCCAGGAGCCTGAATGACATTCACCAGTTCACTGCTGCAGCAATGTTTTGGCTGTCAAATGTAGATATAAATTTGTAGTCATTGCTATCTACCTGAGTCATACAAAAGAAGAAGAAGGAGAAGAAGAAGTATTTAGACTTCTAACATTTGTATACAAGCATTTATAAAATTTGTCAGTATATTTTGTGCCTTCATATGATATAATCAAATGGGACTTTTTTTATGGGACTATTTCTCTTCAATTCCTACCTGAACTTTATTAACTTCTATCCTTTCATCTTTACTAGGATAGCAAGAATCCTGTTCATAGATCTTCCCTAAAGGATCAGAGGGGTAGCCACGTTAGTCTGTATCCACAAAAACAACAAGGAGTTCAGTGACACCTTAAAGACTAACAGATTTAATTGGACATAAGCTTTCGTGGCCCAAATAAATCTGTTAGTCTTTAAGGTGCCACGAAAGCTTATGCTCAGTCAAATCTGTTAGTCTTTAAGGTGCCACCGGACTCCTCGTTGTTCTTCCTTAAAGGATGTCTATCCAAACCATGTGCTTCTCTGCCCTTGTCGCCTTTCTCTCAATGCTTAGTTTAAAAACACTTCTGTGACTTTTTAATTTTGCATGTCAGCAATCTGCATACTCTATGCAGTGTGTGTGTGTGTTTATAAACACTCACACATATTTCTTTTAATTGTAAAGCTATACCTTAAAAAAGTTAAAGTTGATAAGAAGTTGGCATCATGAATCCATTCTGTTATTTAGGTTCCTGTGTGCACTAATTAGGCATTTTACTGTCATTTTATTAGAAGAAACAACCATTTCATTTTATTGTTCTGCATCTAGCAATTAAAAAAAAATTTTCAGTCAGTTTGAACTATTTCCTCCTCTTATGGATCAAGAATGAGCCATCTATTAGGTTGTCTGTGCAATCAGCAATTTAAGTCAGACTATAAATGTATATCACAGGGTTTGGGCAGATGAGAAGGACCATAGAAAAGTGGTGAGTCATGTAATTGAAAATACAACTTTGCGCTGGCATTCTGGATACAATTAATTTCCTATATATTAGCGACAAAGAACTGAAATGTCAATAGCCTAATAGAATAAATAGCTAATAGAATTACCTTCTAGTTTTACCCTGTGATTTAGTTTCATATTAAACACCATTTTAGAACAATGGCAGACGTGTGAAGAGAATCCTCAAACAGTAACATCTAGCTAGTATGTTCAGTGTAGAATACTCATATGCACTGCATTGCAAGTAGGGAGAAATTTTCATAAATTCAACTTGATATAATCAGACTGGTACTATTCTTGATAAGGCCCATCTTTAGCAGCTGTCTGGCATAGGCAAGAAGATAAAGATGGCAGCAACCAGTGGAGGAAAACACATCAGCCTTGCCTCAGTGTAACAAATAATATAACTGTAAATTTGTACCATTTATTTTAGTGTTTCTATTGGAAGCTATGATTAGCAATTTTGTCTTGTTTTGTGGTAAGCTAATAAAAAAGGAAAAGAATAAAGAGGGACCCAAACCTATACTCCAAACATCCCTACGTTTTGAGGCAATTGGAGTAAGAATTTAGATCAAAATGTTGTGGCTCAGACCTAGTTTTAAAACAAATTGACTGAAACATTTTCAAGTATTATACAATTATGATGCTAATGTGATTAAATACCAGATGTGGCTTTCATATGTTATAATAATGTAAATTCATTATGACTGTATTCATTTCAAACAGGCCAGCTGATGATTCTCCTATTCACATCTGGGCACTACTATACTATATGGGTAGTCTCAATGATGTTAATGGGATTACTTGCAGAGCAGGGTACTACTTGTGAGCAAAACTACCACAATCTGGTCCACAGAGATATCCCAGATTAACATCTCTGTAACTGAAAGCAGACTTTATTCCTCAATCTCTCAGTTCTGAAGTTACCCTAGATTTTATGGAAAACATTTTCTTTTCTATTGAATCAAAGGATTTCACATAGAACACTTGTATTTAGTTTTGGCACGTGCATCTGTAACCCTGACAGACACCACTCATCACCAGGTAAGCTTGAACCTGGGACCTCTGGTGCTTAGTATATAAGCCTGTACTGCATTAACTAAAAGGTGCATGGCCCTTAGCTAAGACTGTCGCACACTCATCATTTTCCAAGTGATCTTGTTGCCACTAGACCGAACAGAACACCACACCCAGGTGTGTGGGTTACATATATACAGTATGTTCATTGTTAAAATGGTTGCATTTTTTATGCTTACATGTACATATTTCAGGTACTGTGGACTTCAGTGGTTGATTGCATAGATTGCCTGTTCTTGATCTACAAAAGGTTTCCCAACACACCATATTATTAGAGTTGCCAACCGTCCCAGACTGGCCAGAAGTCTACTAGAATTGGCTTTGATCTCCCAGTGGCTTTTGAAAGCAATCCAATAGATTTTAATAGGTTGTGAAATGTCTGGTTGGAAGTGCAGCAGGGCAAAGGCAGGCCCCCTTACTACCCTGGCTCCACATGGCTCCCGGGATGTCCAGCTCCTAGGCTCAGGGGTAGCCAGGGGGTCTTTCATCCCTCTTATCCCTGGCGCCACCCCAGAGCCCGCACCTCCAGCCAGAGTCCTGACCCCTTCCACACCCCAACCCACTTTCCCAGCACAGAGCACCCCAAACTCCTCATTTCTGGCCCCATCCCAAAGCCCGCTGACCCAGCTGCAAACCTCTCCCCCTCCCACCACACAGCTGCCTACCCCAGCCTGGTGAAAGTGAGTTAGGGTGGGAGAGTGAGCAACTGTAGGAGAGTGGATGGAGTGAGTGGGGGCATGGCCTCAGAGAAGGGGCAAGGCAGGGACGTGGCCTCCAGGAAAGGGGCAGGACAGGAGGCAGGGCAAGAATATTTGAGTTTGTGCGATTAGAAAGTTGGCAACCCTACCTATTATAAGACTGTATTTTTTGTTTCTTATAACTTTGCCAAACTTTAACCATTCAGTCTGAAATTTTTCATGCCTGGTGTGTGCCTCAGACTGAATTCTGTTGAAAAACACTAGAAAGGTATAAGCCTCTAAAAAATCTCAGATTGTACATTCTCAATAGAAATCATATAGGCAGTTAAGTTCTCCAGAGCTTCCATCTTCACTGAATATGTTCCATCCCAGGATGGTGATGCGAGCAGGACTTTTGCTGACATTGTTGCTCCTGGGTGCTGCAAGCTGCTGTGGCACCAGACACAGGAACTGAGAAGAGGGAGACTGTGTCTCCTGTACTCTCAATAGTCCCCTGATAGTGCCCAGGCCATGTGGAGGAAGATACTCTGATTGGAATGCAGAAGGGACAAAAGCAAGACTTGAGGTGGGGGTTGAGGGTGGAGAGAGTAGATTGTGATAAGGAGCCTGCAGAGGCTAAATTATGTACAAAGGAGCTGAATTTAAGGTTGCAAAGTCAAGAATCCTTTATAATAGAAAGTGTTAGACAACCTAATAAATACAGGGATTACTAGCAGCTTCCTAATAATAATAGTATATAAAATAGTTTACGATTTTGTATTCAGCATACAAAAACAATTAAAAATATTCCCTTTATAGCAAGCTATTGTAACATTCACCTATAATTTATTTTCTATATGTCCCCAGCTCAGCAGAGTTTCTAATGTCACTCGTAAAAATGCAGTAAGGTAATTCAGTAATCAATACAACCACAGTAAAGCAAACCAGTGATCTAACCGCTGATCTAAACATTGGCTCACATTCTCTCTAGATGTTCCCCCTCAGGATCAACTACTCTTCAAGAGTTACTCTGTGTTTTCTGACACTGAGTTCTAGAAACTCCTTGCCAATTACTGCAAATGCTTTTGTTGACCCATTTGGCAAACCGCTAGAGATCAAATCACAGTTATAGCAAACAAGCAATACAAAAAGGGTTATGCTTCTCTCAGCCTGTCTCTCAAGTTTCCAGTTCTCTAGTAGTTAAATTAATGTTTACTCGACTTGGTTGCTTCAGGTTTACCAGAAGTAAATCCCTTTGTTCCTCTGTTTGACAGTCCTCAATCATACTTGGTTATTCTGTCTTTCTTTTGCTCTTCAGAAGTGACTATCAACAAATACTTTGCAAGGACATCATCTTTCAGATCAGATTAAAGGCAGACACTCTCAAGTGCCACAGAGGAGTTTGCAGTTTCACTTTGCTGCCTTGTTGCTTAATTTGTGTTGTTAAATAGAAAGTAGCTGCCAAAGTGATAAGGTTACAGCCGCTTCGTAACATTTTATCCAATTGACCAAAAACTAACTCCTGACTCATCTGGAATACACATACAGGCAGATTTCCATTTTGTATGTGCAACTGCTTGTTGTTTCTGATCATGCAACTGAAAACTTTTATTTTTGAAAAGCTGGCCCTTAAAGTGTTCAGTAGTTTCTTGTGCTGCAGGAGTCAGGACAGCCAGAAGATTTAGCTGCAGTTCCTCATAACTGAGTTATTACTGGTGGTGAACATACTCCTCAAATCTCCTCTGAACTAGTTCTATTTGCATTTTTATTTGGGAACTGTCCATGGTGACTATATGACCATTCACTATGGTTCAGTGGATATTGCCCAGGACCTAGTCCCAGATATACTACTCATTTGGTTTTGTTACATTGGATAAGTCACTATGGGCATGGCCACACTTGCAAATGTAGAGTGCTTTCAATTAAGCCAGTCTTCACAGGGCGCAGTAAGGAAAGCGCTGCAGTCTGTGCACACTGACAGCTGCAAGCGCACTGGTGCGTCCACATTTACGGCACTTGCAGCAGCATTTGGAGCAGTGCATTGTAAGCAGTTATCCCACAGAGCACCTCTTCCCATTGTGGCTTGTGGGAAGGGGGTGGGGAGTGCGGGGCATTCTGGGTTCTGTCCCAATGCCCCGTGATGCATTGGTTCGCATCCCAGCGATCCCTCTGTCTCCATCCACAATGGGCACCATCTTTCAATGTTTTTTGTACTGAGTGCTCTGTCTTCTCTTTTGGTCTGCAGAAATGGAGCCCGAACTGCTGAGGAATATGCTGACGAATCTCTCCAGCACATCACATTTGGCAGTGGAGTTATAGTGTAACTCTGCGTGTCCCTATTAACCACAAGGTGGTGCTGATTGTTTAGTATAAGTAGTTAACAGATATTTCAAGGGACCATTCAAGGTTAACACTCCTCTGCTCATGAGGAGGAAAGGAAGCGGGGTAGGTGTGAGAGAAGCTGGCTGAGGAGTATTAGTCTGTTATAGATTGTTGTAATAAGCCATAGATCCAGGTTGTGGAATTGTTCACCCACAGGTGATGTGTTTTTATTTTTTACCATTTTCCTGTGGGAGCTCATTCAAGGATTGTCTGGTTTCACCCACAAAATTTCTGTTGGGGCAGTTAGTGCACTGGATGATGTACACCACATGTGTGTAGGATCCAGTGATCTTGAAAGGTGTGTCATGGGGGTGTTGCAGTTTTCAATGCAGCTAAATTACAAATTACAGAATAGGGATTTTTTTTTGTAGGTTATGATAAGGCCTGGGATTCTTTGTTTTCTCATATTCTTTCTCTAAGAGTAACAGTACCCAAAGTTTTTTTGGGGAAAAAAATAACAATTCTGACATTACCACCAAATCTTCCCTTCCTGATGGTGTAAATTGTTGTAACTTCAATGAAGCTGTACCCCAAATTTTATCAGCCGGGTTCTGACCCTCCAGTATCTTTAATTTAATTAGAAAGAAATATATAGTCCAGGAAAAGTGTTTTGTGATTTTGTAACTCCACTAGTACCTCTGGAGGATGTTTAACAGAAACTACTAAAGTTAGACATTTATAAATTGGAAAGACCAGAAAACTTGCATCTAAAAGTTTTTAAAGAGCCGGCTGAGAAGCTTGATGGACTATTACTGTTGATTTTCAATAAGTCCTGGAGTTCTGAGAAAGTTTCAGAAAGATAATGTTGTGCCATTTTTTAAAAAGCTAAATGGGACAACCCATTATAAGCCTCTCAGTCTGATCCTGATTCCAGATAAAAGAATGGAGTGGCTGATTTAGGACTCAATAAATAAAGAATTAAAGGAGAGTAATGTAAGTCATGCATATCATCAACTGAGATTTATGGAAAATAAGTTCTGTCAGACTAACTTGATACCTGTTATTGATGACTTTACAAGTTGGTTTATAAAGGTAATAGTGTTTACATAATATACTAAACCAGAGATCAGCACGTGGTCCGTCAGGGAAATCCACTGGTGGGAAGGGATGGTTTGTTTACCTGTTCAGCTGATCACAGCTTCCATTGGCTGCAGTTTGATGTTCCAGGCCAATAGGGACTGTGGGAAGTGGCAGGCAGCACATCCCTCTGCCCGTGTCGCTTCCCACAGCTCCCATTGTCCTGGAACATCAAACTCCGGCCAGTGGGAGCTGTGATCAGCCGAACCTGCAGACTGCATGCCAAAGGTTTCCGATCTCTGTACTAGACTTCTGTAAGGCCTTTGACTTGGTACCACATGATATTTTGATTACAAAGCTAGAACAATAGAAAATTAACATGGCACACTTTAAATGCATTAAAAACTGGCTAACTAGTAGGTCTCAGAATGTAACTGTAAATGAGGAATCATCATCAAGTGGGTACATTTTCTGTGGGGTTCTGGACCCTACACTATTTAACATTTTTATCAATGATCTGGAAGAAAACATAAAATCATTGTCAATAAAGTTTGAAGATGACAAAAATTATGGGTGTGGTAAATAATGAAGAAGACATCATTGTGTCAGAGCGATCTGGATTGCTTGGTAAACTTGGAACAAGCTAACAATATGCACTTTAATATGGCTAAATGTAAATGTATGCATCTATGAACAAGAACATAGGTTGTACTTACAGGATGCAGGAATGTATTCTGGGAAGTAGCGAGTCCCCAAAGGATTTGAGGGTTGTGGTAGATAATCACCTGAACATGAGCTCTCAGTGTAATGCTGTGGCCAAAAGAACTAATGCAATCATTGGCTTTATAAACAGGGGAATCTCATGTAGGAGTTAAGGAGTTATTTTACTTTTGTATTTCCTGTGTCAGCTGCTGGAATGCTGTGTCCAGTTCAGGTACACACAATTCAAGAAGGATGTCGATAAATTAGAGAAGGTTTAGACAAGAGCCACAAAATGACTACATGATTTAAAAATATGCCTTATAATGACAGACTCAAGGACGCCTATCTATTTAGTTTAACAAGGAGAAGATTAAAGTGTAACTTGATTATCATAGAATCATAGAATCATAGACTATCAAGGTTGGAAGGGACCTCAGGAGGTCATCTAGTCCAACTCCCTGCTCAAAGCAGGACCAATCCCCAACTACATGAATGGAGATGGTGAATACATTTTGTAAGTTATTTTCTTTTCAAAAGGTGAAGGGGCGGAATCACAATAATTTATATGTATTTATTGACCAGTTATATAAATGAATTGAAATGTAGGCCAAAGTCTTGTGTTCCTAAAATGGAACTCCAAATAAGACCATTAGGAGAGAGAACAAAGTTCACAACATAGGTCTCCTTCAGATAAATGTTTCAACTTGTCTAATCCTACCTGTCATACTGGAGAAATCAAACCTCTTCAATTGTTCGCCATACTGGACTTCCTTATCCCCAACTCACTGCAGCATTCCTCACTCACATGACCACACAAATGTCTCTATTTCAGGGGACAACAGTTATAGCTGGGTGCCAGATTAAGAACTTCCAGTGCAGAGCGTGAGATTATCTCTGTAACCTAGGTGAAAAGTCCTGCTCTACACAAGAAAGAGAAATCATCTTGAGGTGAAATCAGTAATATGGTTTGTATAGTACTACATAATATAGTATCTATAGTTTCACATTGTAGAGTGGTAACGCAGAGCAAGACTTTGCAGTCTTAATTTTCAAAAGTGCCGAAGTGAGTCATATTTGGGTGGGAGATTTGAGAGATCGTAATGAGGCCTAATTTTCAGAAGCAGGATCCTCAGTGCCAATTCCGAAAATCGTGCCCTTTTAATGTCTGTCAGGTTGGACAGCCAAAAATTGTGACTCAATTCCCTAGTAAATTTTGAAAATTTATGGCTGTATAAATAGCTAAGAAATATATGGAAATGTAATTAAAGCCAAAACAAGCAAAAAGAGGTTTTGCTATTATGCAAAGTTACTTTGGTTTAGTAGCCTGTTCATAATCATACCCATTTTATCTCTCTCCCTACCTCACTTACTTAGTTAAAATGGGAGCTGCCAGGTTTCTGTTCAAGATAAAGAATGGTCATCTGAATTTTTTATTCAGACTGATGAGCCTAGGGAGACTCATTCCAAAAATGATGCAGCTGTTATCTTTAAGAGATTTTTATAAATTGGAATCATTTGGATGTGCCTGATTTGAAAACATCTATGTAATATTGAAAAGTAGTCCCTGCAGAATTTTGCATACCAAATGTTGCACATCTATAGTTTTGCATTCATTTCCCACTAATGTATTTAATCTGTGGTAATTAATTATCTACCTGTGAAAAATTACAACTGAATATTTACTTCAAAGTTTGGAAGATAAAATAACCACAGCTTACTCTGTGGCAAGAATATACTAAAAGGCTATTTTCTCTTTGCTGTGTAGTTTGTTACACTGAACTCACACTGACAGGTAAAAAGAAATAACTTTTCAGAGTTAGAAAAAAATTCAAGATTAGTCTCACCACATTTACTAGACAGAATTGCCACGACATTAGTGGTTAGCATGCTGATGTAGCAGTGAGATCCTAAAGGAAAAGGCTTGAAGATTCAAGGACATACAGAATGTTTCTATATCCTAAGAAGTACTGGATGTTACATTTTTTAATTTATACACACACACAGCTGCATGCATATATTATAAGAAAACAAATGATATGTTTAATTATTAGTTATATGTTTAACCCACAATAAAGCCTTCAATAATATAGCAATTTTGTATAATGCTGTTATAAACTTTCACTTCTACTGAGGATGTCTCAGACACCTACAGAGAAACGCCAAAGCAAAGCATCATATATATTAAAAAATCACGAACTAGCCTTACGTTATGGATAAAGATGAATGTGGTCTGATACAAAGTATGTTCTAGTAAAATGAAAAAAAAATTATTGAAACTTTTCAATCTACAGGAAACTGAACAAGGTATTTGATGTTTTTTTCCTGTACTTTCTATCTAGCTGAGATAGTTAATGGTACAAAGTGCTGATACTGCAGCAGATTCTTAAGATTCTTCCATTTCTGACAATGTTCAAACAAATTTCACGGATCAAATGGCAAGATAATATAAACCAATGTCATAAATATTGAAAATTATGTTATAGTTAAAGTGTATGCAGTGCCCAGCGTGACTAAATGCTTGTGTAACACCTCAAAGCAACACCCAATAATCCCCATAGTCACCACTGCCATATAATTATGATGTGTTTGTACAAAGTGAAGTAACATTTTAAAAGTCTTGACCTGTTGAACATTGATATCCTGTTGGATAGTATGTGCTATCATTGTATGTGAAGTTATGAAGTTTTGCTATGTGCGTGTTACTGAAATATGTTGTGAGGTGGGGAACACCCACAACCAGCCTTTCATATACAACAATGGAGTAGCCAAATGTGTTGATGGCCCTTTAAAGAAATTCACTTTCCCAGTAGTCATCCCAGAAGATTTCTCAGGGAGAGCACATAGGCAATGGAGAATGCTTGACCAATGAAGATGCCCTCCCCCCACCCCCACATCACAAGCATAGATCTTTCCAGTGATGGAGATTCCACAACCTCCCTAAACAATTTAGTTCAGTGCTTAAACACCCTGATAGTTAAGAAGTTTTTCCTAATGTCCAACCTAAACGTCCCTTGTTGCAATTTAAGCCCATTGCTTCTTGTCCTATTCTCAGAGGTTAAGAAGAACAATTCTTATCCCCCCTCCTTGTAACAATCTTTTATGTATTTGAAAATTGTTATCATATCCCCTCTCAGTCTTCTCTTTTCCAAACTAAACAAAACCAATTTTTTTCAATCTTCCCTCATAGGTCATGTTTTCTAGATCCTTAATCATTTTTATTGCTCTTTTCTGGACTTTCTCCAATTTGTCAACAGCTTTCCTGAAATATGGCACCCAGAACTGGACACAATACTCCAGTTGAGGCCTAATGATCATGGAGTATATTGAAAGAATTACTTCTTGTGTCTTGCTTACAATACTTCTGCTTGTTACATCCCAGAATGATGTTCGCTTTATTTGCAACAGTATTACACTGTTGACTCTTATTTAGCTTGTGGTCCACTATGACCTCCAGATCCCCATTCCTCAGTACTCCTTCCTAGACAGTCATTTCCCATTTTGTGTGTGTGCAACTGATTGTTCCTTATTAAATGGAGTACTTTGCATTTGTCCTTTTTGAATTTCATTCTATTTACTTCAGACCATTTCTCCAGTTTGTCCATATCATTTTGAATTTTAATCCTATCCTCCAAATCACTTGCAATCCCTCCCAGCTTGGTATTGTCTGCAAACTTTATAAGTGTACTCTCTATGCCATTATCCAAATCACTGATGTAGTGACAGCATGGCTTAGCCTCCCTCCCCCACAACTCAACACATGGAAGGACAAAGACTTTGAACTGGGAAGGGGGTCTCAAGCTGGAGGAAATTTCCAACCTGTGTAATGAAGATCTGTGACTTCTTTGTATTATCTATCAGGGTGAGACACTGCATTATTCAAATCCTATTTAGTTTTTAGAACTCAGATTGCATATTTACTTTTATTTTGCAGGTAGCCAACTTTAATCCCTGCACTTACTACTTATAATCACTTAAAATCTACCTTTTTGTACTTAATAAACCAGTTTCATTTTTTACCTAAAACGGTGTGTTTTGGTTGAAGCGCTTGGGCAATCTCAGCTCAGTTTACAAAGCCTAGTGTATGTCCCTTTCCCATCGAGGTGGGGTGGATTGGGTAATGAATAGGGCTCTACCAATTTCATGGCCCTGAAAAACATGTCACAGATTGTGAAATAAGCTCTTCTCTGTGAAATCTGATCTTCCCAGTACCACTGGGAGTGCCCTAGCTCGGGGCTTCTAGCTATGAGTGCTTGCCAGTCTGGGGAGGGACAGAACTTGTCCTTCCCCTGCACTGTCACTCTGAAGGGGAGATCAGACCCACCTCTGGGTACCTTTTGAACTGAGGCCCACTCAGTTACAACACTGTGAAATTTCAGATGCAAAATGTGAAATTGACCAATTTTAAAACCATCTGGCCATGAAATTGATCAAAATGGACCATGAATTTGGTAGGACCCTAGTAATGAATTTACACTGGTCAGGCTTCTGACCAGGATAAGACAGTACAGTCCTGGGGTTCAAGGCTAGGGAGCTGAGGGGAATTGGTTGGAGCCTTTCTATAGTTGGTTCATGAATAGATGGGAGACGCATTCTTGTAACTCTGTTGGGTGTGTCCCTGCCTTTGGAGGTCTGTGTAATTGTAGTACCTGCCAGAGGTTTGTAGCTTGCCAACACCATCACAGCATGAGAGGGATACTCCAGGTTGGTGGGACAGAAGGCTCAGAGGTCGCCCAGTTCAGGTTGCACCCCAAGAACTCTGTCACTGCTTGCTATGTTCCATTACACATTGTGGTCCTGATCCTGCAAACCTCCATGCATGTGCATAACTGCTGCATAGCTGAAATATATATATTATATAGTGGAGTTCCTCAAATACTAGACTTTCTAGGTTTTTTGTGTAGACATCAAATGAGAATAATTAAGCTATCAGCAACTCCAAGAAAAGTGTACAGTTTATATAGCTTTCTTTGACTGACTTGAACAACCAGAAAAGAATTGTCATAGAAAACATGTCCAAGCCCACATTTTCAAAAGTATATGTATAAAGGTAGACTTCTGACTCATTATTTCTTTTCCTGATCGTTTTGACAGGTCAGTGTGTCAGAGATGCAGCCTTTGGTATCAGGTTTCTCCTATCACTCTTTCCCTCTTTGTCTCTATGGGGCTCCTTCAGTTACACTTTTCAGGTCACTTTGTTTTGTCCTGCCAGGTCCTCATTCACATTTATGAAGATGTAGTCTCTGAAAGAGATATACCAGTCTTCTAGGAGTTGTCCACTATGTGTGTCTCATCTGTGCACTATTTTTAATGAACAGATGGTATATCCCAGGGGTTGGCAACCTCTGGCACGCAGCTAGCTAGGGTAAGAACCCTGGTGGGCCGGGCCAGTTTGTTTACCTACCGCGTCAGCAGGTTCGACCAATCACGGCTCCCACTGCCCGCGGTTCACCGTCCAAGGCCAGTGGGGGCAGCAGGATGCCACGGCCAGCATATCCCTCACCCACACCGCTTTCCGCCACCCCCATAGGACTGGGACAGCAAACAGTGTTCAGTGGGAGCTGCAATTGGCCGAACCTGCCCATGCGGCAGGTAAACAAACTGGCCCGGCCTGCCAAGGTGCTTATCCTGGCGAGCCACGTGCCAGAGGTTGCCGACTCCTGGTATATCCTGTTTTTTTTTGTTTGTTTTTTTCTGTATCATTTTGATAACTGAAGAAATTCTCTTTAAAATGTGTACACAGAATAGCTCTCTCTGAGCCCACATTTTGCATCTTTCTAAATAAGCATCCCCTTGTGAGGATCCCCATTCAGGAGAGGGGTATCCTGAATGAAATAACATAAAGCAAAGCTCTGTTTCACCAGTGCTTGTAAGAATTCATCAAGGGCTAACAATTTGCAGCTATGTTGAAGTGTGAAATCCCAGTGCAAGGCCCTACAGGCTTCACAACAGTAATTGTAATATATAGCGTCTAAAGGTCAGTGTATGTTTCACAAAAGCCCATTGATGACAGCTGTCATTACAACTTCACTACAAAGAAAATTGGAATTATGAAGGCACTCATGGGGAACAGCAGGCACTTCAGCACCAATGGTTTACTGCTGGTGCTATTTTTACATGTCAGTTCTGCTTACAAACAGACCAGTAAGCAAGATAAATGACAAGAATGTCTGAACTTGACTGACAGCTCCTGTTTCACTTCAGCTTAAAATCTGGCAATTTAATTATTCAGGCTCTGGCGGTCACTCATTACAAATGGGGAACAAAAGAAGTTTTCTCCAAGATGCACTCGTAGCAGAAAGCTGATTAATTACCTCAGTGGAAACTTCTAAAATGTTGCCATATGTGAAAAGAAAATAGAATTAGAAGGAAATGTTTTGCAACCTAAAGTTTTTTAATGGCATTTCACTTGTGTTTCAGATGGCTGAATGGGGAACCTAAGTCTAGGTAAAAATCCACTTCTGGTTTTGTCAGGTTGTCATTATTATTATCATTTCATTATCGTTATACTATTAATGATGATGATAATTATTTATAGTATGGAAGCACTTAGAAACCTCAATCCGGGATTAGATGTCCTTTGTGCTAGGTACTGTAAACACATATAACCAAAACACAGCCTCTCTTCCAAATAACTTTCACTATAATTATATGATGAGACAATAGGTGGATACTACAAACAGACTGGGAAAGCACAAGATACCAATGAAACTATTGTGATTAGTATAATAAGTGGACAGATCAACCCTTAGTCAAATGTTTTCAGTTTTAGAGCCTGATTACATAACATTTTACTTTGTTGCAACAAACCCCATGACTGTTTTTCATTCTTCAGACGCTCAGAGGCTCATTAGTGTCAATATAAAAAAGCTAATGCCCTGATTTGAAGAGATTACAATCTGAGAGGCCCATTTACGGTTGCAGTGCTTATGAATGTGTTAAGAAAGAAGATGGAGGGAACACTTTTGCTCACACTGTACCATATAGGAGATAGCCATTATCTGGCTGCTTGTACTCTGGACTGTGGCTACGTCTACATTACAGGATAAATTTGAATTAGCTTAAACCGATCATATAAAACAGATATTATAAAGTTGATTGTGCGCATCCACACTAGGCACATTAATTCGGTGGTGTGCGTCCATGGTCTGAGGCTAGCATCGATTTCTGGAGCAGTGCACTGTGGGTAGCTACTGTAAAATAATGAGGCCAATAATGTCGATTTCCATCCACACTAACACTATTCAGATATAGTAATATCGATTTTAGCATTACTAATCTCATTTTGTAGGAGTACAGAAATCAATTTAAAGAGCCCTTTAAATCGATATAAAGAGCAGTGTAGTGTGGATGGGTGCAGCGTTAAATCGATTTAACGCTGTTAAAATCGGTTTAACAGCGTAGTGTAGACCAGGCCTGTGTCATTAACACCCTGTGTTGGGGCTGGTGCAGAACCACAAAGAACACCGAGGTTTTCTGCTTCAGTGCTCCTGGTTACATAGGGATTAATTTGCAACAAAGAGTAAGCAGCTCTGCACACTCCCCCTCTATTCTGCTTACTCCTCACTCCTCTCTGATCACATTCTTTTCAATGAGCTGTTCCTGTGTGGAGTAATTTGATAGCTACCCCTGCACTTTCAGGGGCTACAATTCTGGGGAATATTTATGTAAGATTGCACAATGTGGGAAGCTTCTTACTCCCTTCCCCTTGTCCCCGCATGGCAACCCAGGGCCAGCCTTGACTTAGTCCTGGCCCCAGCTGCCATTTCTTTGAACAGCCCAAAGGGGGAATATCTGCACAGCATGGGGCACAAGAACTGAGAACAGGTGTGAACGGTTAGTTTAAACAATTTCATCCACATGTTATGAGCAAAAATATTTTTGATTCTAAGGGCAGGCATCTCAAATATCAGCAATTTATTTCAATCTCAGATCACATTTAATATCTAACAAAAAAAGGAGATATTGAGTTCAGTGAGAGCTGTTTTCAAATAACTGGGTGCCCTATTCAGTAGATATTATCATAGAATCATAGAATATCAGGGTTGGAAGGGACCTCAGGAGGTTATCTAGTCCAAGTCCAACCCCCTGCTCAAAGCAGGACCAATCTCTAACTAAATCATCCTAGCCAAGGCTTCATCATATTTTTACTGCAGCAGAGCTGACTGCTAGGGGTCCATGGGCATTTATACTTTGACTGCCTTCCTCAAAACTTAAGGGAAAAACATTTCCTTTTCACTGGAGGATGCTGTTTTTAGTCCTCTTTTCTACTCCAAAACCACTAGTTTTAGAGGTTTGGGTCCCCTCCATGACTATGTGGAGAATGGGTGACCTGGATAGTGTTAGCAGTGCACTAAATAAGGTTCCTGGCGACGCGACCTTCAGGCTGATAGCAAAAAAATGGGCTATACCTGGAACCAGCTAGAGCGAATGGCCCAGGATAGAAGACTCTGGAGATCTGTGGTTGGCGGCCCATACCCCGATTGGGGTGACGGGCATGAGTGAGTGAGTGAAATAAGGTTCCCTGGAACGTGAACACAAATGAGTGCTCAGATAGCCATACCACAGAGGGAAGCATGGCTCTCCAAGTGATTATTAAGGATAATAATAATAATAATTAATTAACAATTTGGGGGAAGGGATAGCTCAGTGGTTTGAGCATTGGCCTGCTAAACCCAGCATTATAAGTTCAGTCCTTGAGAGGGTCACACAGAGATCTGGGGCAAAAATTAGTACTTAGTCCTGCTAGTGAAGGCAGGGGGCTGGACTCAACAACCTTTCAGTTCTAGGAGATAGGTATATCTCCAATTGAAAAAAAAGGTAGTTTTGGAAATTTTGGTCAGAATTTAATGAGTTTCCCAGTTTAAACAACTGAAAGGATGTTGGTCATGAATACAGATAACCTTATAAAAAGCCACATTTCAATTAAAAAAACCTAACAACATGGATATTAGAGATTCACCTGGACAAAAACCTCTTATATGAATATCTCTGAACTCTGAAGAAATTCAGATTTGGATCCAGGTCAAGACCTTGTGACTGACTCACATCTCTGTATTGGATCTAATCTCAGCCCCTTTAAACTTGGGGAAGTACAGATAAATATCTGATCTGAATTTTTGCATCTTTGGTTCTCTCTAGTATTAGTGAAATAAATTAGCAATGTTTAGTCAAAATAAAATTAGCTGGAGTTTTAAGAAGTGGATTAGGGTTCATTTGGAGTGTGTATTACTATACAAAGTTAGTTTTAGAGCCAGTCTTTATTGAAATAAAGATCTGAGATGGGAACTTACACAATGAGTTTTTAGTAACTGCAGACTCTTGAATCCTTGTGTTTGAGACAGAAAATGTGTGACAAAAGTTCTTTAAATTAATTGAGAGAAAAACCAGATATAAATATGTAGGAAGCAAAAGAGAAAAGGGGAAAAAAACAACATTGTTAGAGATTTGTAAGAGTGTAAGTCAGCCACTACATATAGCAACCCAACACACAAATTTTGTGGTGGAAGAACGTACAAAAGTTTGTCTAAACTTATGGAGGACCCCACTAAGTCAAGGTTACTTTACAACTTTACTTTGGTAACTATACAATCATGCCTTACCTAGAAGAATCTACAACAGGTCCTCTCTCAACCACCCCTTATCCTTGGATGGAATAAACCCAGTGTCTTTCTGGCATCTTTGGTTAATTCTCACTTCTGATGCATTCAGGAGTCTGTCAGACAAGGCCACTGCCTCTTCCAAATTCTGGAGGTTTACAGGACCATTGCCCCTACACTGCAGCTTGGAAGTTTACAGGACCATTAGACGCTGATGCACTCAGTCTATGGAAATAAAAATTGAATGTACAGTAGCAATGGTAAAAACATACCCAAGTAATGTGCCTCGGTTCTGTATTTTATATGCTGTATTGTTTGTTCTTGCTTGAGTAAATTGATGTTTTAAACATCTTACCTAATAGCCTTTTATATTCTGACTCTGCTAAGTGAAAGGGTAATGCTGTTGTTAGAAAGCAACACTCAAAAGGGCCACTTTGCTGGTAGCCTTCAGATACTCTAGCAATGCAAAGCAACCATAAGCTAGGCTTAGCTGGCTAGTTAAACCAGAATTATGTCTGCTTTGCTTCAGTGGAGTAGTACAAAGCAGCCAAAGCTTATTGGTGAATCTCTATCCAAACCTCTGAAATAGTGTATGAAAATATATCAACACTGTGAGGTTGCACTCCATATGTTTTATAAGTGTGAATATGATGTAACTGGAATATACTTCATGCAAAAGGTCTCTTGTAAGGTATCATTAAAAAGCTTATAATCTACTATGTTCATCTTATCTGTATGAATGTATCATTCTTGTATCTAAAACTAGAAATATGAACTATTAGTCTAAGGTCTTACTGTAATTATGCAAAGTGTGGGCCATTACTGGTTGCTTTCTATCTTGATGGCTCCCATTACCTAGGACAATTGGTTGTGAATGGCTCTGTTCACTCACAAACTTTCCTGGGTATGTGCAGGCCAATCCTTACAGAATGGAGAATGAGGTCTTACAGTGACATGTGATAATGTCACCTGGTACTGGAATCCATCCTAAACCTGGTGCTTTTCCATTTAGAAGGAGGGATGGGGACAAGAGACAGAAGATTCCACCTTGTGCCAAAGCCATAAAAGGGGGTTTCCACCTAAAATGTCTGCTGACAAGGACTGTACCAGGGGAAAGGACTGGGCCCAAGCTTATTGGAACATCTATGAGGGTGAGCTTCATCTTTATTCAGTTTCTAAATGTATTAGGCTTAGACTTGTGTGTTTTGTTTTATTTTGCTTGATAACTTACATTGTTCTGTCTGTTATTACTTGAAACCACTTAAATCCTACTCTTTATGCTTAATAAAATCTCTTTTGTTTATTAATTAACCTAGAGTAAGTGATTAATACCTGGGGGAGCAAACATCTGTGCATACCTCTTTGTCAGTGTTATAGAGGGTGGACAATTTAAGAGTTTACCCTGTATAAGCTTTATGCAGAATAAAACAGATTTATTTAGGGTTTGGAACCCATTGGGAACTTGATGTCTGGGTGCTAGAGATAAGTGACTTGCTGAGTAGTTTTTGGTTCAAGTCTGCAGCTTTGGGGGCATGGACCAGATCTGGATCTGTGTTGCACCAGGCTAGTGTGTCTGGCTCAACAAGGTAGGGTCCTGGAGTCTCAAACTGGCAGTGGAAAATAGGCTCAGTGGTAATTCCATCACGTCAGGTGACAGTCCCAGGGGGTCTCTGTGACCAAACTCATCACAAACACAATTGCTTTCTTGTACACTGTTATTTTAGCAACTGATTCATTGTCAATTGTGTCTTCATTGTGTCTTATGAGACTTAATGAAACATAATCTTAATATAGAGGAAGCTATACTAGTGGGACACTGACTTTTCAAATTGCCTAAAAAGAACTTAAAACTCTGATCTTATTTTTCCTTACGGCACCATAATGCATTTTAAGATTTTTTTTTAAAATCAGTGAACTGTAGTTTTTCATCTTGTTATTAAAGCAGCTGTGAATGAAACATCTAGCTTTACTGGGTTGCCTTGGGGAATTCTGACTAAAACATGTTTCTATAAAGCTGAGTTTAATGTGTTGAGCTTTCTAAATGATTATGAAAAATATCAAACCAGTTATTGAGTTACAAGGACAAGAGAAAAGCATAGGTGTATATGTCTTCCTTGAATAATGTTTTAGGAATTTGACACATTATTTCTTATATGGGAGAGATGCTGAACAAACTTTTAGCTAATATTTATTTTACTTCTAATTATGGAAAAAATTGTGTATTTATTTTTAAATTACTGCGTGTCAGCCATTTCAACTCCACAACTGTATTTTATTGTAAATTGACAGTTCTTGAAGTGAATCAAGCAAACTCGATAAAGTGAAAAATGGTAAGATTTTTCATTCTTGTTAAAGTTTCAAGATTTAAAGGTCCAGGCACACACAATACACATTTGCATGTTTTCATATTTGATTGTACATGCAGCTATGACAGGAGTTGGTCCCAAAAACAAATGTGAAAAAAAAAAAGATGTTGAAACCATTTCACAGATTTCCACATAAACCCATTTCTAGGGTTTCCTAAATATTTCACTTTTTTTTAAAATTAAATGTTTATGAAAAATGTTATCAAATTAGTTATTGTAATGATTTCTAAAAGTTTTTTTACTGAAATCAGAAGTTTCAGTAAACTGAAAACTTTGATAACTATATTTATAATTATTTCAATAGTATTTATGATTTATATTGAATAATATTCCAATTTACAATGTTGATAAAAATTAATACTTTTACATGGAAAAGGTTCTGATTTTTAAAAGCCCATTTTTGAAAAAAATACATTTTGTTATAAAGATTTCTATCACTTCCAGTCATGTTGTTTCTCTGATGATTGTGTAATTGTGCATGAAATCATGTGGGAACATTTTGTTTTCAGATTTAGGGCTTCATTTCTCAAGCAATTTTTTCTTAGGGCAAAATTTGGAGATTGGCTTTACTTGACTGTATAAATGCACCTGAAATTTGGTAGTCACATTGAAAATGCAAATTATGTATATATGGAAGTAGACTGCAGCTGTCTGTCTGATCAAGTTACTAGAGTAATCAGTGTGACGTTTCACTCCATAATCTTTATGAAAATATGCTTATGATATGAATATGATATAACTGAGATATACTTCATGCAAGATGGCTCATGTGAGATATCCTTACAAAGGTTATGATTTACTGAATGTGATTGTCCAGTTTGTATTCCTGTATCATTTCTGTATTTGACGTTAGGAATATTAACTATATATCTGTATTTCAAATATGTTACTTTGGGTGTGACCCCCAACCAGTGCTTCAGGTACGACAATGGAAAAGCCAGACAGGGCTAATGGGCCATTAGCAGAGACAAAGGACTATGAAAGAGTTTAGTCTTCCTGTGGACTCTGGAGACAGCTTACAAGCAATGGCTGCCACGGTCATGCAGAGACATGGTCGAGTCACCTGGACTAGATGCCCCTCTTCCCCTTTTGAAATGCTAGTGGTTTTCCACTAGAAGACAAAGGGTTCCCACCTTACACAAGAGCTGTATAAGGCAGTGACCTCACTGAAGTCACCAAAGAGACACTGAAAAACACCAGGAAGGAAGAACTGAACTCGGGGGAGAAAGGCTGACCACAAGCTGGAAGGGCTTCTAGTTTGTGAGTAATAATATCCGAAGTCTCAAGAGGGAGACCGGTACAGTTGCCTTTCAAGACTTTCTGTAATTGGCCTGCAACAATCTCTAAGGTGAGAAATACTATTTGTAACCAATTTCTTTAGTGAAACTAGCTTAGTTTGCGTGTTTGGTTTCATTTGCTTAGTAATCTGCTTTGTTCTGTCTGTTATCTCATATATTCACTTAAAATCCATCTTTGGTAGTTAATAAACTTAATTCTTGTTTGTAATAAAACCCAGTTTATGCAATTTCTAATTGGAGGGGGGCATAAGTGTGCACATCTCTCTTCACATTGAGGAAAAGGGAGGATTTTTATGAACTTGTGCTGTGCAGATTTTTCTATACAGCACAAGACAGTATTATTTTGGGTTTATCTCCCAAAAAGGATTGTGCACGTGAGTGCTGGAGAAGTCCTCTCACACAGAGCTGACTTCAGTCTGTGTCTGCAGTGGGGTGTGGCCCTACCTGTGTCTGTGTGCTGCAGGAGGCCAGAGAGCCTAATTCATTCAAGCAAGGAGAGGGAACCCAGGCTGACTGAGCAGTGGAGACTCAGTGACATCCCAGTACATCAGGTGGCATCCCAGAAGTGGGTCCAACCCATCACAGTCAGGCACTTAGATATTCAAGTGATCACACTTGTAAAATTGTGGACACAAATTACTAGGGGTTCAAAAAGCATGTGCACCTTTAGAAGCTGCTTTTGAAAATTTGGGCTTCAGAGTCTCAGTTGAGACCATCCTTGAAGTTTGAAATTTAAAACACAGCAATTGAAAGCAAATGGCATTTATATATATTTTAAAAAGTACTTAGTTTAAACAGTAATGTAAAAGTGACTGTTTATTGTTACACAAAATTAGAGCAATAGAAATGTCTCTCTCTCTCTCTTTCTATATATATATATATATATATATACACACACACAAATAGTAAGCTAAACTGAATTTGCATTACTGTGGCTCTTTTGGATAATGTTCATCACTAATTTGGCTCCTGAACCACTGAGTTCTCACTGCTTCAAAGTAACCATTTAGAGCTAATTGTTTTAAACTTAATAGAATAGGGAAGGGACAAATATTGAAAATCTGAGCCTGTTTTGCTGGTAAGCTTTAATTGTTTCTGACGAGAAACAAATGAAAGAGTCCCATTCAATTACATCACGTAATGGCAGACAGCTAAAAAGTGACAAGTTTGTAAAGTGCTTATATACAAACACTAGAATTCTAAATAATAAAATGGGTGAACTAGAGTGCCTTCTATTAAATAAGGATATTTAATAGAACAGGAACAGGCACTGAGCACCAGATCCATTGAAGCAGGGGTCTACCACACTAGAGAGGACCCAAGGTGCAGACTGTGCAGAGAGGCCTCAGAGACAGTCCAACACATAGTGGCGGAGTAAGATGCAGGCAGGAACAGCATACACTGACGCACAACCAAGTGGCTGGCATTGTGTACAGTACATCTGCACAGCGTATGGCTAGACCCTTCCCAAGACCAGATGGGAGATTCCGCAGAAGGTTGTGGAGAATAGCAGGGCAAGATCGGGGACTTCCAGCTCAGACGGACAGGCAGTACTGGCCAATCAACCAGACATCGTGGTAATAGACAGGATCAGAAGATAGCGGTGGGATAGATATAGCAGTGCCAAGGTGACAGCAACATCAGGAAGAAGGAATATTGAGAAGCTGGAGAAGAATACCAGGCCTGAAAGAGGAACTAGAGAGGAGTGTGAAGTGAAGGCCAAAGTGGCTCCCAGTGTGTGGAGAGCCCTCGGGCTGCTGACTCTAGCTGGGTGATGGCTCCAACAGATCCCTTTTTTTCTTTTTCCCCCCCCTCCCCCCCCCTCCCCCTCCCCAGGAACAACAATCAGGCCTCTCTTCCAGAAGAGTGCAGTGCTTAGACAGCTAGATAGCTGCGCAGAACCCTCAAACTCCCAGGCCTCTGGTAGAGGACCGAAGGTTGAGGAAGACACATACCACCCATAGGGTGAGAGGGGAATTTTTTTTATATATATATATTAAAAAAAAAAGAATTCCCTCTCACCCTATGGTGTATTGTCTCCTCAACTCGGTCCTCTTACCGAGCCTGGAGTTTGAGTTTCCCGCGTATCTTAGCTGTTCCTAGCACTGCCACTCTTCTGGACAGAGAGCTTGTGTTGCTTCCCTGGGATCTTGTTGGAGCCACTCACCCCTCAGTTAGGATCACAGCCCGAGGGCTCCTACCACCACTGGGACCACTTTGGCCTTCACTTCCACATCCTGCTCTAGTTCCTCTTTCAGGTTCCCCTGTACTCTCCAGCTTCTCATATTCCTTCTTTCCTGATGTTGCGTCACTTGCACTCTAATCATCACCACCGCTATCTTCTGCTCCTTTGTCTATTACCACGATGTCTGGTTGATGGCCAGTACCTGCCTGTTCCGTCTGGATCTGGAAGTCCAACAGAAATCTTAGCCTGCTATTCTCCACAACCTTCGCGACTCTCCCATCTGGTTCCTTGGGATGGTCTAGCCATACGCTGTGCAGATGTTCCTGTACACAATGCCAGCCACTTGGTTTGTGCCGTTCAGTGATTGCTGTTCCTGCCTGCATTCTTCATCCTGCCACTATGGTTGGACTGTCTTCTGAGGCCTCTCTGCACAGTCTGCCACTTGGCGTTCCTCTCTAGTGTGGTAGACCCCTGCTTCAATGGATCTGGTTGCTCAGTGCCTGTTCTATGCTGCTATGAATCAGTGCCTTCAGTGCGTCTTTTAGCTCCAGCCCTTTCGCCACTGTAGGATTCCCATGT